>NC_053024.1:24548184-24692426 GCF_003073215.2 Triticum urartu
GAATTCAAAAAGTGCCCATGAAATTTAAAAAAATTCATGATATCAAAAAGTGCCCATGAAATACAATAGAGAAATGAAGACTATGATTTATATACAATCGATCTTAGCTAGCTATCTATTCACAATCTTCTTGCCGTTCTTTTTCGCAATTGGAGTTATTCTGTGGAACGGACGTCCTTTAGGTAGGGACGTCCTGATTCTTCTTGTGGTGTATGATGCTACTCCATCGTCATCGTCATGTTCGATCTTCGGGTCGCCATACTTGTCGAAGTCTTGCTCATTGGCTACTCCATCCATTCCGATGATCTTCCTTTTGCCTCTCGTCATGACAACACAACTGGGCTTTGACGGGTCGGTAATGAAGAAGCATTGGTCCAGTTGGGAAGCCAGTACCCATGGCTCATTTTTTGCGGTGACGTTTGCGCCCGCGGTCTTGGATTTGACTTCGGGTATAACCATGGTGGTGAAATACCGGTCTTCTTTTAGGACGCTCTTGGCCCACCTGACACGGAACATCGGGACCTTCTCTCCCGCGTAGCTCAGCTCCCAGATCTCCTCGATCCTTCCGTAGTATCTGTCCTTGTCATTACTGGTGTAGGATTCCATCATTACCCCGGAGTTCTGATAACCATCGCTCTTCATGTCCTTGTCCTTGGTGTAGAATGTGTATCCGTTCATATCGTACACCTCATAGGTCATCAGGTTGTGCTCGGCGCCCTGTGACAAGGCGAATATGAGTTGTTCTTCCGCGGAAGAATCCTCATGTAAAGGGTATGACAGAAGCTTCTGCTTGAACCAACGCGTGAAACATGAGTTGTGCTCTTTGATTATATCTCCGTCCGTCCTCTGTTGGCCTCGGTCATTGTACGTCTTCTCAATAAAGGTTTTGTGCTCTACCACCCAAGGATTGACCACGTCTATGTGTTGTAGCGCGACTGGGTTTGCTCTTTCAAAGTCGGTGAGTCGACCCTCGAAGTCGACATCCATTTTGTGGCGACCCTCACGGTCACCCAATCCAGCGAGCCTGCCGAGGTGCTTGTTGACGGGCAGACCAACGGGGTTCTCGATGCCTAGATAATTCGTGCAGTAGGAGATGCACTCTTCGGTCAGAAAACCCCTGGCTATGCTTCCCTCCGGATGTGACATGTTGCGAACGTATCCTTTGATGACACCATTCATCCTTTCGAGCGGCATCATGCTGTGCAGGAACGTCGGCCCGAGTTGGATGATATCCTCCACGATCTGGACCAGCAGATGCACTATAACGTCGAAGAATGCAGGCGGGAAGTCCATCTCAAGCTCGCATAGTGTCACCACGATCTCTTCCTGTAGCCTTCTGAGTTGCCTCACGTCAACCGACTTCCGAGAGATGAAGTCGAAAAAGTTGCATAGGCCAAATAGTGTTTCACGGACGTGCGCGTCCATGATCCCACGGATTGCGACTGGAAGTATCTGCGCCATCAGCACGTGACAGTCGTGAGACTTCATCCCGCTGAACTTCTGCTTCGCTGGGTCTAGGTATCTGCTTATCTTCCCCGCGTAACCGCAAGGAAGTTTTACTCGTATGAGGCAGGTGAACAACTACTCGATCTCCTCCTGACTTAGAGTGAAGCACGTGGGTGGGTCATCATTTCTAGTCTTCTTGGCCTTTTTGCCTTTGCGACGACTTTCTGTGTCCTGCTTCGCCTCATCATCATCATCATTAGCGTGAAGCTCCTCCCTGATTCCCATTGATTTCAAGTCTGACCTTGCTTTCGGCCCATCTTTTGTCCTCTCTGGCATGTTGAGCAGGGTACCAAGCAGACTCTCGCACACGTTCTTCGTGATATGCATGATATCAAAGCTGTGAGGCACACGGTGGATCTTCCAGTACGGCAAGTCCCAGAAAACAGACATCGTTTTCCATACCTTCAGCAACGGCTCTGGCGCCTTTCGCTTCTTTCCCGGCTCTGGCGCCTTTTGCATCTTTCCCGACAGTGGGCAATCTTTCCAATTTTTCAACAGCTCGTCTATTTGCTCGCCGCTCCTCGTACGCGGGCGTCTTCGGGGTTCGGTTTCACCATCGAACAGATCCTTGCATTTTCTCCACGGGTCATCGTCGCGAAGCCACCTTCGATGTCCCATGAACATGGTTTTCGAAGACGCGGGATCTCTATCTAGCTGGCGATACGTTGTGTCATCCATGCACCTGGCGCATCCAGAAAATCCGCGGACCACCTGCCCCGCGAGATATCCGTAACCGAGATAGTCGTGAACCGTCATGAGCAGTGCGGCTCTCATAGGAAAATATTCTTTCTCTGCGGCGTCCTACGTATTGGCTGGCGTTTTCCACAGCGTGTCTAGCTCCTCTTTCAGCAGCCCCAGATACAGATTGATGTCGTTCCCTGGTTGTTTCGACCCTTCAATTAGCACACTCATGTGAATGTACTTCCTCTTCATGCACAACCAGGGGGGAAGGTTGTACATCCACACAAACATAGGCCAGGTGGTATGTGTGCTTCTCTGGCTGCCAAACGGATTGACTCCGTCGGTGCTCACGCCCAACACAATGTTCCTTGGATCGTTCCCAAATTCTGGGTCTTCGAAGTTCAATGCTTGCCACTAGCTCGCATCCTTAGGGTGACTCAGCATCTTGTCTTTTTATTTATCTCCAGATCATTTCCGTCATCTTCTCGCTTCTTCTCCTTCCTATCCGCGTGCCAACGCAGGAGCTTTGCTACCTTAGGGTCCGCGGAATACCGGTGCAGATGAGGAGTGATCGGAAAGTACCACACCACTTTTCGAGGAGCTTTCTTCCTCTTCTTGTATCGAGTGACGCCGCACACCGGACATATGGTAGACTCCGTGTGCTCGTCCCGATAAATGATGCAATTGTTCATGCACACATGGTATTTCACATGCAGTAAATCCAGAGGACACACGATTTTCTTCGCCTCCTCGAAACTGGTCGGGCACTTGTTCCCCTTGGGAAGACGTTCGTGCCAGAATGACATGTTCTCATCGAAGCATGCGTCGGTCATTTTGTGTTTTACCTTCATCTCCAGAGCCATGAGCGTTACTTTCTGGCGGGTATCCTCGGGCCTGCATCCTTCATACAATAGAGTAACCGCGTCTATCTCCAGTTGATCCAGCTTGGCTTTCTCTCGGGCGGCAGCTCTTGTGCTATCCGTCTGCTTGAGAAGCAGCTCTTGAATAGGAGGGTCCTGCACCCAGCCTCCATCTTCGTCTGCTCCGGCATCTTCATCTTCATGATAATGCCCTTCGTCTTGATCTTCCTCATCATCATGTCCGGCATCTTCTACATGATGACTGTGTACAGCATCACCATCGTGATCATGTCCTGGAGATTCTTCGTCTTCTCGCCCGCCCTCGCCGCGGTGGTTGTCTTGCTGCCCTTCCTCATTTCTTGCCCGGCCCCCATGGATGACTTCATAGTCATCTTCATCACCGTACGACCTATAGCCATCCATGAAACCACGCAAGAGCAGGTGGTCCCGCACCTGCCCGGAATCCGGGTTCACAATAAGGCTATTCAGCTTGCATCTTCGACACGGACATCTTATCTCCGTCTCGTTCTTTTGAAACATCTCGGCCTTCGCGGAGCTCAAAAACCTATTCACGATGCCTTCAGTCACCGTGCGGACCATGGTCGCCTACGGGGTAGAGCAAAACGATATTTTAGAACCAAGAAAAAATTTGGCATGACTTTCCCTATAAATAGGACCAAAAAGAATGCATAGTGCCAAAAATCTCGCCGAAATGGAAATGAATCAACATTCCGGCAAAATATTGGCAACTATCGCATTTCAAATACCGGTACCTGCAAACACAAACATATGCAACACCACAAACATATGCAACACCACAAACATACATAGATCTAGCAAGGCCATAAAAAGTGCATGTGCACATTGTTTGAGCGAGCTAGGGAGAAAAAAAGTAGATCTACAACATAAAGATAGCTTTACCCTTACTTACCTATCAAAAAAAGGTAATTTAACCACTTAATTTTGATGAATCTATGGTGCAAATGAGGTGAGGAGGAGGAGGCAGCCGACACAAGCTTGGAGGAGGAGGTGGAGAGAATCAAGTGGGGAAAGTGAGTGTGTAGTTGTGGCTGTCCAAAATATCTAGCTGGTCCCAGGTTACCAATGGCGCACCACCTACAAATGCGCCATTAGTAACCAGGGTTACTAATGTTCTGAGAGTTTTGCAAAAATAAAGTAGTGGCGCACTGCGTTGGTGGTGCGCCATTAGTATTTTTGGAAAAAAAATAAAAATTTGTTACTAATGGCGCACCGTGTGTCTGGTGCGCCATTAGTCTCTACCACACTAATGGCGCACCAACTCATGGTGCACCATCACTATATAGTACTGGCGCACCACATGCCTGGTGCGCCATTAGTGGCCATATCATCTATAGCCCTTTTCCTAGTAGTGTAGTTTTGTTAGGGTTTGATCCCTAGTATCCACTATGTTCTGAGATTGATGTTGCTATGACTTTGCTATGCTTAATGCTTGTCACTAGGGCCAGAGTGCCATGATTTCAGATCAGAACCTATTATGTTTTCATGAATATATGTGAGTTCTTGATCCTATCTCGCAAGTCTATAGTCACCTATTATGTGTTATGATCCGTTAACCCCGAAGTGACAATAATTTGGATACTTACCGGTGATGACCATAGTTTGAGGAGTTCATGTATTCACTATGTGCTAATGCTTTGGTCCGGTACTCTATTAAAAGGAGGCCTTAATATCCCTTAGTTTCCAATAGGACCCCGCTACCATGGGAGGGTAGGACAAAAGATGCCATGCAAGTTCTTTTCCAAAAACACGTATGACTGTATTTGGAATACATGCCTACATTACATTGATGAACTGGAGCTAGTTCTCTGTCACCCTATGTTATAACTATTGCATGAGGAATCGCATCCAACATAATTATCCATCACTAAACCAATGCCTACGAGCTTTTCATATATTGTTCTTCGTTTATTTACTTTTCCGTTGCTACTGTTACAATCACTCTAAAACCAAAAATATTACTTTTGCCACTGTTACCACTACTATCATATTACTTTGCTACTAAGTACTTCGCTGCAGATATTAAGTTTCCAGGTGTGGTTGAATTGACAACTCAGCTACTAATACTTGAGAATATTCTTTGGCTTCCCTTGTGTCGAATAAGTAAATTTGGGTTGAATACCCCCTCATGCATCTCAACACTACTAGGAAAATGCTTATACACAGTAGCATAGCAGTAGCGCTGGAAAATAGTAAACGCTGCTTCTATTTAGCAATAGCGCTTTTCCTGGAATGCGCTACTAGTATGTGGGACCAGATGAGGCCACCGACTTTCGCCGTAGTTGTAGCGGTGTATAGAAAAAAGTGCTACTACTAATAGTTTAGTAGCAGCGCTCAGTTTTAATGCGCCGCTACTGCTAGTGGGCCCCACTTAGTAGTAGCGCTTTTGCTGGAGAGCACTAGTACTAAGTCTAATAGCAGCATCGCTCTTTCCAAAGCAGCGCTACTGCTAGTTGCGGTTGGTGCCACCTTTTCCACCCCCCCTCCTCTCCCACACTTTGCCCTCTCCCCCTCCCTTCCCCTCTCCCCTCTCCACTCTCCACTCTCCACCATTGTTGCTCTTATTCTCTCTTCCTCCTACCTCTCTTCTCTCCTCATTAATGGCACCCGCCTCCATGAATGGCCTGACTCTTTCTCCTACACCTCTCTTCTCTCCCCCATTAATGCTCCCATCCACCATAACCCCTCTCAAGTGTGCAATGCTTCTCGATACGAGAAGGCAGGAAAGAAAGCTCCTCAGAAAGTTGTATGGTACTTTCCAATCACTCCCCGTCTGCAGCGGCATTTCATAGACCCTAATGAAGGAAATCTCATGCGCTGGCGCACGGAGAGGAAGAAGCCCGATGATGGAGATGATCCGAGGCTGAGACACCTCGTAGATGGTAGCAAGTGGAGATCATTCAACGTTGTATATGGATTTGCTGCAGAAGATCCATGGAACATAGTGCTTGGTGCGAGTACCGATGGCATGAATCCGTTTGGAAACCAGAACACCAACCATAGCACATGGCCCGTGTTTGTATGGATGTACAACCTTCCCACCTGGAAGTGCATGAAGACAAAGTACATACACATGAGCGTGCTGATTCAAGGGCCGAAACAACCGAGAAATAGTATTAAAATTTTTATGGGGCTTCTGCAAGAGGAGCTAGACATGTTATGGAAAACACCGGCATGGACATGGGATGCCAGCAAAGGAGAATATTTCCATATGAGAGCCGCGGTGATAACGACGGTGCACGACTATCTCGGTTACGGGTACAACTCAGGCCAGGTGTGCAACGGATACTGCGGATGCACGAAGTGCATGGATGATACAACGTCTCAGCAGCTTACGTCAACGAAAGATGGCGGGTCCGGGAAAATCGTGTACATGGGGCATCATAGAAGGCTCGACAAGGATGACCCATGGAGAAAGCATGGAGATCTATTCAATGGGTTGGCTGATCTTCGAGGACCTCCATGTAAGGGGAGCGGCGCCGAAATCGACGAGGTGTTGAGAAACTGGGAACAATGCCCCGCGCCCGAGAAAGATCAAAAAGGCGCCGTAGCCGCTGCTGAAGGTATGGAAAACGAGGCCTGTTTTCTAGGACTTGGAGTACTGGCCCAATGTTGACACGCCTCATTGCCTTGATCCAATGCATATCACGAAGAATGTCCTCGAGAGCTTGCTTGGCCCACTGATGAACATGGCGGAGAAGACCAAGGATGGGCCAGAGGCAAGGAAGACTTGGAAGATTTGAAGATCAGGAAAGATCTCCACCATAAAAAGTTGATGGAGAAGACGGAGACGGAGACGAAGGAGGGGGGAAGGGGCAGAAAAGTCAACAAGAAGGAGGAGAATTATTGCCCCCCTTCTTGCTTCACCTTAAGTGCGAAGGAGATCGAGCAATTCATCAAGTGCCTTATACGAATCAAAGTCAGTTCTGGTTACTGTGGGAAGATAAGTAGATTTCTAGACCCCAAGAAGAAAAGGTTCAGTGGGATGAAGTCTCATGATTGTCAAGTTATGATGACGCAGATACTCCCTGTTGCCTTTAGAGGGATAATGGAGAAGCACGTCCTTGACACGCTTACTGGTCTCTGCAACTTCTTCGACGTTATATCTCGAAAGTCCATAAGTGTGAAGCAGCTCCGAAGGCTATAGGAAGAGATCATTGCAATATTATGTGAGCTTGAGATGTACTTCCCGCTCGTGTTCTTTGACGTCATGGTGCATCTATGTGTCCACATCGTGGATGACATCATCGACCTTGGGTCGACATTCCTTCACAGCATGATGCAGTTCGAGAGGATGAATGGGGTCATCAAAGGATTCGTTCGTAACATGTCTCGTCCCAAAGGGAGCATCGTCCAGGGGTATTTGACGCATGAGTGCGTCTCCTTTTGTGAGAATTATATAAACATCGAAGACCCTGTTGTTGGTTTGCCCATCAAGAACCATGATGGGAAGCTCGAAGGAGATGGTCACAACAACGGCCTGAGGGAATTGTGTTGGAAATATGCCCTAGAGGCAATAATAAAAGCATTATTATTATATTTCCTTGTTCATGATAATTGTCTTTATTCATTCTATAATTATGTTATCCGGAAATCGTAATACATGTGTGAATAATAGACACCAACATGTCCCTGGTAAGCCTCTAGTTGACTAGCTCGTTGATCAACAGATAGTCATGGTTTCCTCACTATGGACATTGGATGTCATTGATAACGAGATCACATGATTAGGAGAATGATGTGATGGACAAGACCCAATCCTAAACATAGCACAAGATCGTATAGTTCGTTTGCTAGAGTTTTCCAATGTCAAGTATCCTTTCCTTAGACCATGAGATCGTGTAACTCCCGGATACCGTAGGAGTGCTTTGGGTGTACCAAACGTCACAACGTAACTGGGTGACTATAAAGGTATACTACGGGTATCTCCGAAAGTGTCTGTTGGGTTGACACGGATCAAGACTGGGATTTGTCACTCCGTATGACGGAGAGGTATCACTGGGCCCACTCGGTAATGCATCATCATTATGAGCTCAAAGTGACCAAGTGTCTGGTCACGGGATCATGCATTACGGTACGAGTAAAGTGACTTGCCGGTAACGAGATTGACGAGGTATTGGGATACCGACGATCGAATCTCGGGCAAGTAGCATACCGATTGACAAAGGGAATTGTATACGGGGTTGCTTGAATCCTCGAGATCGTGGTTCATCTGATGAGATCATCGAGGAGCATGTGGGAGCCAACATGGGTATCCAGATCCCGCTGTTGGTTATTGGCCGGAGAGTCGTCTCGGTCATGTCTACGTGTCTCCCGAACCCGTAGGGTCTACACACTTAAGGTTCGGTGACGCTAGGGTTGTAGGGATATGTATATGCAGTAACCCAAATGTTGTTCGGAGTCTCGAATGAGATCCCGGATGTCACGAGGAGTTCCGGAATGGTCCGGAGGTAAATAATTATATATAGGAAGTGCTATTTCGGTCGTCGGGACAAGTTTTGGGGTCATCGGTATTGTACCGGGACCACCGGAAGGGTCCCGGGGGTCCACCGGGTGGGGCCACCTGCCCCGGGGGGCCACATGGACTGTAGGGGGTGCGCCTTGGCCCATATGGGCCAAGGGCACCAGCCCCAAGAGGCCCATGCGCCAAGAGATAAGGAAAGGAAGAGTCCCGAAGGGGGAAGGCACCTCCTAGGTGCCTTGGGGAGGAGGGATTCCTCCCTTGGCCGCCGCCCCCCTAGGCTCCCTATATATAGTGGGGGAAGGAGGGCCTCTCAACCACGCCTTTGGTGCCTCCCTCTCCCTCTCCAACACCTCCTCCTCCTCCATAGAGCTTGGCGAAGCCCTGCCGGAGTACTGTAGCTCCATCACCACCACGCTGTCGTGCTGCTGCTGGATCCATCTTCCTCAATCTCTCCTTCCCCCTTGCTGGATCAAGAAGAAGGAGACGTCACGCTGACCGTACGTGTGTTGAACGCGGAGGTGCCGTCCGGTCGGCGCTAGGATCTCCGGTGATTTGGATCACGTCGAGTACGCCTTCATCATCCCCGTTCTTTGAATACTTCCGCGCGTGATCTACAAAGGTATGTAGATGCAATCCGATCACTCGTTGCTAGATGAACTCATAGATGGATCTTGGCGAAACCGTAGGAATTTTTTTTGTTTTCTGCAACGTTCCCCAACAGTGGCATCATGAGCTAGGTCTATGCGTAGTTCGCTTTGCACGAGTAGAACACAATTTGTTGTGGGCCTAGATGTTGTCAACTTTCTTGCCGCTACTAGTCTTATCTTGCTTCAACGGTATTGTGGGATGAAGCGGCCCGGACCAACCTTACACGTACGCTTACGTGAGACCGGTTCCACCGACTGACATGCACTAGTTGCATAAGGTGGCTGGCGGGTGTCTGTCTCTCCCACTTTAGTTGGAGCGGATTCGATGAAAAGGGTCCTTATGAAGGGTAAATAGAAGTTGACAAATCACGTTGTGGCTTTCACGTAGGTAAGAAAACGTTCTTGCTAGAACCCTACTTCAGCCACGTAAAACTTGCAACAACAATTAGAGGACATCTAACTTGTTTTTGCAGCAAGTGCTTTGTGATATGATATGGCCAAAGTTGTGATGAATGATGAATGATATATATGTGATGTATGATATGTTCATGCTATTGTAATAGGAATCACGACTTGCATGTCGATGAGTATGACAACCGGCAGGAGCCATAGGAGTTGTCTTTATTTTTTGTATGACCTGCGTGTCATTGAGAAACGCCATGTAGGTTACTTTAATTTATTGCTAAACGCGTTAGCCGTAGTAGTAGAAGTAATAGTTGGCGAGCAACTTCATGGAGACACGATGATGGAGATCATGATGATGGAGATCATGGTGTCATGCCAGTGACAAGATGATCATGGAGCCCCAAGATGGAGATCAAAGGAGCTATGTGATATTGGCCATATCATGTCACTATTATTATTTGATTGCATGTGATGTTTATCATGTTTTGTGCATCTTGTTTACTTAGAATGACGGTAGTAAATAAGATGATCCCTCATAATAATTTCAAGAAAGTGTTCCCCCTAACTGTGCACCGTTGCGACAGTTCGTTGTTTCGAAGCACCACGTGTTGATCGGGTGTTAGATTCCAACGTTCACATACAACGGGTGTAAGACAGATTTACACATGCAAACACTTAGGTTGACTTGACGAACCTAGCATGTACAGACATGGCCTCGGAACACAGAAGACCGAAAGGTCGAGCATGAGTCGTATAGAAGATACGATCAACATGAAGATGTTCACCGATGTTGACTAGTCCGTCTCACGTGATGATCGGACACGGCCTAGTTAACTCGGATCATGTTATACTTAGATTACAGGAGGGATGTCTATCTAAGTGGGAGTTCATTGAATAATTTGATTAGATGAACTTAATTATCATGAACTTAGTCTAAAATTTTTACAATATGTCTTGTAGATCAAATGGCCAACGTAGTCCTCAACTTCAACGCGTTCCTAGAGAAAACCAAGCTGAAAGACGATGGCAGCAACTACACGGACTGGGTCCGGAACCTGAGGATCATCCTCATAGCTGCCAAGAAAGATTATGTCCTACAAGCACCGCTGGGTGACGCACCTGTTCTCCCTGCAGAACAAGGCGTTATGAACGCTTGACAGGCACGTACCGATGACTACTCCCTCGTTCAGTGCGGCATGCTTTACAGCTTGGAGCCGGCGATCCAAAAGCGTTTTGAGAGACACGGAGCATATGAGATGTTCGAAGAGCTGAAAATGGTTTTCCAAGCTCATGCCCAGGTCGAGAGATATGAAGTCTCCGACAAGTTCTTCAGCTGTAAGATGGAGGAAAACAGTTCTGTCAGTGAGCACATACTCACTATGTCTGGGTTGCATAACCGCTTGACTCAGCTGGGAGTTAATCTCCCAGATGACGCGGTCATTGACAAAATCCTTCAGTCGCATCCACCGAGCTACAAGAGCTTTGTGATGAACTTCAATATGTAGGGGATGGAAAAGACCATTCCTGAAGTATTTGCAATGCTGAAATCAGCAGAGGTAGAAGTCATAAAGGAACATCAAGTGTTGATGGTGAATAAAACCACTAAGTTCAAGAAAGGCAAGGGTAAGAAAACCTTCAAGAAGGACGGCAAGGGAGTTGCCGCGCCCGGCAAGCAAGCTGCCGGGAAGAAGCCAAAGAATGGACCCAAGCCTGAGACTGAGTGCTTTTATTGCAAGGAAAGTGGTCACTGGAAGCGGAACTGCCCCAAATACTTAGCGGACAAGAAGGCCGGCAAAATGAAAGGTATATGTGATATACATGTAATTGATGTGTACTTTACCAGTACTCGTAGTAGCTCCTGGGTATTTGATACCGGTGCAGTTGCTCACATTTGTAACTCAAAGCAGGAGCTGCGGAATAAGCGGAGACTGGCAAAGGACGAGGTGACGATGCGCGTCGGGAATGGTTCCAAGGTCAATGTGATCGCCGTCGGCACGCTACCTCTACATTTACCTTCGGGATTAGTTTTAAACCTTAATAATTGTTATTTAGTGCCAGCTTTGAGCATGAACATTGTATCAGGATCTCGTTTAATTCGAGATTGCTACTCATTTAAATCTGAGAATAACGGTTGTTCTATTTATGTGAGAGATATGTTTTATGGTCATGCTCCGATGGTGAATGGTTTATTCTTAATGAATCTCGAGCGTAATGCTACACATGTTCATAGTGTGAGTACCAAAAGATGTAAGATTGATAGTGATAGTCCCACATACTTGTGGCACTGCCGCCTTGGTCACATAGGTGTCAAACGCATGAAGAAGCTCCATGCTGATGGACTTTTAGAGTCTCTTGATTACAAATCATTTGACACGTGCGAACCATGCCTCATGGGCAAAATGACCAAGACTCCGTTCTCAGGAACAATGGAGCGAGCAACCAACTTATTGGAAATCATACATACTGATGTGTGCGGTCCAATGAGTGTTGAGGCTCGCGGTGGCTATCGTTATGTTCTCACCCTCATTGATGACTTGAGTAGATATGGGTATGTCTACTTAATGAAACACAAGTCTGAGACCTTTGAAAAGTTCAAGGAATTTCAGAGTGAGGTTGAGAATCAACGTGACAGGAAACTCAAGTTCCTGCGATCAGATCGTGGAGGAGAATACTTGAGTCACGAGTTTGGCACACACTTAAGAAAATGTGGAATAATTTCACAACTCACGCCGCCTGGAACACCTCAGCGTAATGGTGTGTCCGAACGTCGTAATCGCACTCTATTAGATATGGTGCGATCTATGATGTCTCTTACCGATTTACCGCTATCTTTTTGGGGCTATGCTTTAGAGACTGCCGCATTCACTTTAAATAGGGCTCCGTCGAAATCCGTTGAGATGACACCGTATGAATTATGGTTTGGGAAGAAACCTAAGCTGTCGTTTCTAAAAGTTTGGGGATGCGATGCTTATGTCAATAAACTTCAACCTGAAAAGCTCGAACCCAAGTCAGAAAAATGCGTCTTCATAGGATACCCTAAAGAAACTATTGGGTATACCTTCTACCTCAGATCCGAAGGCAAGATCTTTGTTGCCAAGAATGGATCCTTTCTAGAGAAAGAGTTTCTCTCGAAAGAAGTAAGTGGGAGGAAAGTAGAACTTGATGAAGTATTACATCTTGAACCGGAAAATGGCGCAACTCAAGAAAATGTTCAAGATACTTCTGATCAAGCTCCTACTGAAATTCGTAGGTCCACAAGGACACGTTCCGCACCAGAATGGTACGGCAACCCTGTCTTGGAAATCATGTTGTTAGACAATGGTGAACCTTCGAACTATGAAGAAGCGATGGCGGGCCCGGATTCCGACAAATGGCTAGAAGCCATGAAATCCGAGATAGGATCCATGTATGAAAACGAAGTATGGACTTTGACTGACTTGCCTGTTGAGCAGCGAGCCATAGAAAATAAATGTATCTTTAAGAAGAAGACAGACGCGGATGGTAATGTGACCATCTACAAAGCTCAGCTTGTCGCTAAGGGTTATCGACAAGTTCAAGGGGTTGACTACGATGAGACTTTCTCACCGGTAGCGGAACTAATGTCCGTCCGAATCATGTTAGCAATTGCCGTGTTCTACGATTATGAGATATGGCAAATGGACGTCAAAACGGCATTCCTTAATGGTTTCCTTAAGGAAGAATTGTATATGATGCAGCCGGAAGGTTTTGTCGATCCTAAGAATGCTAACAAGGTGTGCAAGCTCCAATGCTCGATTTATGGGCTAGTGCAAGCATCTCGGAGTTGGAACATTCGCTTTGATGAGATGATTAAAGCGTTTGGGTTTACACAGACTTATGGAGAAGCATGCGTTTACAAGAAAGTGAGTGGGATCTCTGTAGCATTTCTCATATTATATGTAGATGACATACTTTTGATGGGAAATGATATAGAACTCTTGGACAGCATTAAGGCCTACTTGAATAAGAGTTTTTCAATGAAGGACCTTGGAGAAGCTGCTTATATATTAGGCATCAAGATCTACAGAGATAGATCAAGACGCCTCATAGGTCTTTCACAAAGCACATACCTTGATAAGATATTGAAGAAGTTCAATATGGATCAGTCTAAGAAGGGGTTCTTGCCTGTGTTACAAGGTGTGAAATTGAGCTCAGCTCAATGTCCAACCATGGCAGAAGATATAGAAGAGATGAGTGTCATCCCCTATGGCTCAGCCATAGGTTCTATTATGTATGCCATGCTATGTACCAGACCTGATGTAAACCTTGCCATAAGTTTGGTAGGAAGGTACCAAAGTAATCCCGGCAAGGAACACTAGACAGCGGTCAAGAATATCCTGAAGTACCTGAAAATGACTAAGGAAATGTTTCTCATTTATGGAGGTGATGAAGAGCTCGTCGTAAAAGGTTACGTCGACGCTAGCTTCGACACAGATCTGGATGACTCTAAGTCACAAACCGGATACGTGTATATTTTGAATGGTGGGGCAGTAAGCTGGTGCAGTTGCAAGCAGAGCGTCGTGGCGGGATGTACATGTGAAGCGGAGTACATGGCAGCCTCGGAGGCAGCGCATGAAGCAATTTGGGTGAAGGAGTTCATCACCGACCTAGAGTCATACCCAATGCGTCGGGGCCGATCAAGCTCTTTTATGACAACACTGGAGCTATTGCACTTGCCAAGGAGCCCAGGTTTCACAAGAATACCAGGCACATCAAGCGTCGCTTCAACTCCATTCGTGAAAATGTTCAAGATGGAGACATAGATATTTGTAAAGTACATACGGACCTGAATGTAGCAGATCCGTTGACTAAACCTCTCCCTAGAGCAAAACATGATCAACACCAGAATTCCATGGGTGTTCAATTCATCACAATGTAACTAGATTATTGACTCTAGTGCAAGTGGGAGACTGTTGGAAATATGCCCTAGAGGCAATAATAAAAGCATTATTATTATATTTCCTTGTTCATGATAATTGTCTTTATTCATGCTATAATTGTGTTATCCGGAAATCGTAATACATGTGTGAATAATAGACACCAACATGTCCCTGGTAAGCCTCTAGTTGACTATCTCGTTGATCAACAGATAGTCATAGTTTCCCGACTATGGACATTGGATGTCATTGATAACGAGATCACATCATTAGGAGAATGATGTGATGGACAAGACCCAATCCTAAACATAGCACAAGATCGTATAGTTCGTTTGCTAGAGTTTTCCAATGTCAAGTATCCATTCCTTAGACCATGAGATCGTGTAACTCCCGGATACCGTAGGAGTGCTTTGGGTGTACCAAACGTAACAACGTAACTGGGTGACTATAAATGTATACTACGGGTATCTCCGAAAGTGTCTGTTGGGTTGACACGGATCAAGACTGGGATTTGTCACTCCGTATGACGGAGAGGTATCACTGGGCCCACTCGGTAATGCATCATCATTATGAGCTCAAAGTGACCAAGTGTCTAGTCATGGGATCATGCATTATGGTACGAGTAAAGTGACTTGCCGGTAATGAGATTGAACGAGGTATTGGGATACCGACGATCGAATCTCGGGCAAGTAGCATACCGATTGACAAAGGGAATTGTATACGGGGTTGCTTGAATCCTCGACATCGTGGTTCTTCCGATGAGATCATTGAGGAGCATGTGGGAGCCAACATGGGTATCCAGATCCCGCTGTTGGTTATTGGCCGGAGAGTCGTCTCGGCCATGTCTACGTGTCTCCCGAACCCGTAGGGTCTACACACTTAAAGTTCGGTGACGCTAGGGTTGTAGGGATATGTATATGCAGTAACCCGAATGTTGCTCGGAGTCCCGGATGAGATCCCGGATATCACGGGGAGTTCCGGAATGGTCCGGAGGTAAATAATTATATATAGGAAGTGCTATTTCGGTCGTCGGGACAAGTTTCGGGGTCACCGGTATTGTACCGGGACCACCGGAAGGGTCCCGGGGGTCCACCGGGTGGGGCCACCTTCCCCGGGGGGCCACATGGGCTGTAGGGGGTGCGCCTTGGCCCATATGGGCCAAGGGCACCAGCCCCAAGAGGCCCATGCGCCAAGAGATAAGGAAAGGAAGAGTACCGAAGGGGGAAGGCACCTCCTAGGTGCCTTGGGGAGGAGGGATTCCTCCCTTGGCCGGCGCCCCCCTAGGAGATTGCATCTCCTAGGGCCGGCGCCCCCCCCTAGGCTCCCTATATATAGTGGGGGAAGGAGGGCTCTCAACCATGCCTTTGGTGCCTCCCTCTCCCTCTCCAACACCTCCTCCTCCTCCATAGAGCTTGGCGAAGCCCTGCCGGAGTACTGCACCTCCATCACCACCACGCCGTCGTGCTGCTGCTGGAGCCATCTTCCTCAATCTCTCCTTCCCCCTTGCTGGATCAAGAAGAAGGAGACGTCACGCTGACCGTACGTGTGTTGAACGCGGAGGTGCCGTCCGTTCGGCGCTAGGATCTCCGGTGATTTGGATCACGTCGAGTATGCCTTCCTCATCCCCGTTCTCTGAACGCTTCCACGCGTGATCTACAAAGGTATGTAGATGCAATGTGATCACTCGTTGCTAGATGAACTCATAGATGGATCTTGGTGAAACCATAGGAATTTTTTTTGTTTTCTGCAACGTTCCCCAACAAATTGCACATGGACTACTCGGATCGACGGAATGACTTTTACAGGGCTAACTTAGTAGTGCTACAACACCTAGATGTGGTAGATGATTATGTGGCACAGCACAAAGAAACCATCGCAAAGAAGTACTGTGATAAGGGGATGCTCAAGACGGACGACGAAGTTACTATAGACCACAACGCCACTTTTTTGCGCTGGTTTAAACAACAAGTTCTTGAAAATCCCCCGGAAGAGGGTAGTTCAAACGGATTGCTCATACACGCCTTAGCACATGGCCCCGCGCCGAAGCGGGTGACCTATCAGTCCTACGATATCAATGGGTACATGTTCTACACGGAGGCCAAAGAAATGGACAATGATTACCAGAACTCCGGGGTGACAATTCAATGTGTGACCGGCGCCAACGACACAACTGAAAGATTCTACGGAAGGGTCGAAGAGATCTGGGAGCTTGACTATAATGGAATGCATGAAGCGACGATGTTTCGTGTCAGACGGGCCAACGATGTTGTAAGAGAAAACAAGTATTTCACCACCATTTCTATACACGACGCGAAGAGTACTCCCGTGAACGTTAACATCATCGCCAAAAAAGAGCCATGGGTACATGCTAAGCACGTGACACAATGCTTCTTCATAACCGACCAGGCCAATCCCAGCCGTGTTATCGTGAGGAGATCCAAAAGGAGCATCGTCGGAATGGATGGAGTCGCCAATGAGGAAGGCTATGACCAATACGGCAACCCGATGAGGGAAGATGACGATGATGATGAACCATACGTGAAAAGAAGAATCAATGCTACATTACCTAAGAAAGATCGTAGTCCATGGCTCCGGAAAAGTCACAAGGAGGGGCTCAATTACTTGGCAACGAACAAGAAAAGGAAGAAACTCAATGTGAAATGTCGTCGACGTAGCTGATCAGAAACCTACATTTATATATATGTATCTATTCTATGTACGCACTTAAGTAAACGTTATCAGTCAACTGATATGTTACCACCACATGCATGGGGATACGTCTCCAACGTATCTATATTTTATGAAGTATTCATGCTATTATATTATCTGTCTTGGATGTTTATGGGCTTTATTATACACTTTTATATTATTTTTGGGACTAACCTATTAACCGGAGGCCCAGCCCAAATTGATGTTTTCTTGCCTATTTCAGTGTTTTGAAGAAAAAGAATATCAAATGAAGTCCAAATGGAATGAAACCTTTGGGAGAGTTATTTTTGGAACGGAAGCAACCCAGGAGACTTGGAGTAGACGTTAGGGAAGCTTCGAGGAAGCCACCAGGCAGGGGGGCGCGCCCTACCCCCTGGGCCCCCCCCCCCCCCCGCCCTCGTGGGCCCCTCTTGGCTCACCTGACCGACTTCTTTCGCCTATATAAGGGAGCAGAATAGATCATGAGTTCCGCCACCAGAAGCCTCCGTAGACACCGAAAACCAATCTAGACCCGTTCCGGCACCCTTCCGGAGGGGGGATCCCTCTTTGGTGGCCATCTTCATCATCCCGGCGCTCTCCATGACGAGGAGGGAGTAGTTCTCCCTCAGGGCTGAGGATATGTACCAGTAGCTATGTGTTTGATCTCTCTCTCTCTCTCGTGTTCTTGAGATGGTACGATCTTGATGTATCACGAGCTTTGCTATTATAGTTGGATCTTATGATGTTTCTCCCCCTCTACTCTCTTGTAGTGGATTGAGTTTTCCCTTTGAAGTGATCTTATCGGATTGAGTCTTTAAGGATTTGAGAAGACTTGATGTATGTCTTGCATGTGCTTATGTGTGGTGACATTGGGATATTCACGTGATCCACTTGATGTATGTTTTGGTGATCAACTTGTGGGTTCCGCTCATGAACCTATGCATAGGGGTTGGCACACAATTTCGTCTTGACTCTCCGGTAGAAACTTTGGGGCACCCTTTGAAGTACTTTGTGTTGGTTGAATAGATGAATCTGAGATTGTTGGATGCATATCGTATAATCATACCCACTGATACTTGAGGTGACATTAGGGTTTTTGTTGATATGTGTCTTCATGTGTTATTCTAGTACGAACTCTTGAATAGATTGATCCGAAAGAATAACTTTGAGGTGGTTTCATACCCTACAATAATCTCTTCGTTTGTTCTCCGCTATTAGTGACTTTGGAGTGACTCTTTGTTGCATGTTGAGGGATAGTCATATGATCCAATTATGTTATTATTGTAGAGAGAACTTGCACTAGTGAAAGTATGAACCCTAGGCCTTGTTTCCTAGCATTGCAATACCGTTTACGCTCACTTTTATCATTAGTTACCTTGCTGTTTTTATATTTTCAGATTACAAAAACCTATATCTACCATCCATATTGCACTTGTATCACCATCTCTGCGCCGAACTAGTGCACCTATACAATTTACCATTGTATTGGGTGTGTTGGGGACACAAGAGACTCTTTGTCATTTGGTTGTAGGGTTGATTGAGAGAGATCATCTTCATCCTATGCCTCCCATGGACTGATGAACCTTAGGTCATCCACTTGAGGGAAATTTGCTACTGTCCTACAAACCTCTGCACTTGGAGGCCCAACAACGTCTACAAGAAGAAGGTTGTGTAGTAGACATCAAGCTCTTTTCTAGCGCCGTTGCTGGGGACGTCAGCGCTTGAAGGTATATCTTTAGATCTTGCAATTGAATCTTTTTGTTTCTTGTTTTATCACTAGTTTATTTTATAAAAGAGAACCAAAAAAATGGAATTGAGTTTGGCTCGTACTCTTCATCTTTTTTACATCTTTCGTGAGAATGATGGAAAGGAAAATTGTGTTCAAGTGCTAGAAGAAGTCTCTAAATTGTTTGGCACTAAATCTTTGAATGATGAGCATGATTGCAATGTTGTTAGTATGAACTGCTTGAATATCCATAGTACTAATGATGATTGCACTTGTCATGATGAAAATGTGTCTTATAAGCATGTCAAATTTTGTGGAGTGCATAGAGTTTGCAAGTACACACCAAATAGGGAAGATAGATTTTGCAAGAGGCATAAGTATTTAAAAATCAAATGGTTGCAAGAGAGGCTAGATGTTTGTGCTGAAAATTTAAAATTTCTTCGCCATACTTGTGAACTTTGCAATGAACATGGTCATTTAAATCTCCAATGCAAATTGTTTCATGATCGTATCGTGTCCAAAAATTGTGATGATTTGATTTCCCTTGCACATCATTATGAACTTAGTTTGCTTTTGGGTTATGAAGAAATGAAATGTATAACTAAGCATATTCCAGAATATAACCTTGAGAAATTCCACGATATTGATCTAGAAGAATTTTTTATGTATTGTGCGGTGAATTGCATTGAAAATCCTTATATGTCCAATTACATAAAGAAAAGAAAACAAATAGAGGATGAAGAGAATACAAATGAAAGGGAAGAGGCTTCCCAATATCCTCCTATTATTTCTTATGATGAATCAGGTAATGAGGAGGAGCCTTCTATTCAACCAATCTCATTAATAAGGAGCTCCAAAAAGAGGATTGAACCCACACATAATGTGAAGAAGAAAAAGAAAACACGAAGAAGTAAAGGTGAAAAGGTATCCCTCCCAAATGATTTTTCCCCTATTACTCATTGTGATGATGATAATTGTAACACTATTGGTGCTATCCATACTATTAACGATGAGAGTGATTATGCTTACGATATGAAAAGGCCCAAGCTTGGGGATGCTATGTTTGATGAGAATGACATGTTTGAGAATATATTTGCTGCAATTAATGTTTGTGCCAAGCTTTGGGATGCTATGTTTAATGAAGATGATATTTCTAGCCTCCCAAGTTTTGATATACAAATTTGTTATGATGATATCATGCCTCCTACTTATGATGATTATATTGATGAAAGTGAGTTTGGAAGAGTGTCAACTTTAGGAAGTAATGATCCCACTATTTTGGAGCATGTTGAATCTTATTGTGATAATTATGAAAGTGGATTTGGAGAGGTCATGACTTTATTTAGTAATGATTCCACTATCTTGGACGAGGTTTCAATTGATTATGATGAGAATAAAGTTGCTACTTATGATGATTATTGTGATGACACTTATGCTATAAAAAGTAGTGATGATTATATTGATAAAACTTGTCATGATTATGATTACCCTTTTTCAAAACTTTACTCTTTTAATGTGGAGACAATTTATAGTATTCGAGTTTCTTATGATACTCCCACTATTCTGAATGAGAAGAATTTTGCTTATGTGGAGAGTAGTAAATTTTCTATGCTTATAGATCATGAAAAGAATTCTCTATGTGATGGTTATATTGTTGAATTCATTCATGGTGCTACTGAAAATTATAATGAGGGAGGAATATATGCTTGTAGGAGTTGCAATAATATCAAGTTTCCTCTCTATGTGCTTAAAGTTTTGAAGTTATGCTTGTTTCGCCCTCCTATGCTAGTTGATTATTGTTCCCATAAGTTGTTTTCTCACAAAATCCCTATGCATAGGAAGTGGGTTAGACTTAAATGTGCTGGTCATATTCTTCATGATGCTCTCTTTATATTTCAATTCTTATCTTTTATGTGAGCATCATTGAAATCATCATGCCTAGCTAGGGGCGTTAAACGATAGCACTTGATTGGGAGGCAACACAATTTTATTTTTGTTCCTTGCATTTTGCTCCTGTTTAGAAATAAATAATATATATAGCCTCTGGTTAGATGTGGTTTTATGTTTTAATTAGTGTTTGTGCCAAGTAGAACTTTGGGAAGACATGGGGAAAGTCTTTGCGATCTTGCTATATAAAACAGAAACTTTAGCGCTCACGAGATTAGCTGCTATTTTTTATTGGAGAGTGCTATTTAGTTAATTCTTTTTGAACATGATTAATAGATAAATTCCTCACGTCCATAAATTTATTTTAGAATTTTTGGGGTTCCAGAAGTATACGTTTTTGATAGATTCCGTTTTCTATGTGTTGTTTGCTTATTTTGGTAAATCTATGAGTAGTATCGGAGGGTATGAACCATAGATGAGTTGGAATACAGTAGATATTACACCAATATGATTTTAGAATGAGTTCACAACAGTACTTAAGTGGTGATTTATTTTCTTATACTAACGGAGCTTACGAGTTTTCTGTTAAGTTTTGTGTTGTGAAGTTTTCATGTTTTGGGTAAATATTTGATGTACTATGGAATAAGGAGTGCCAAGAGCCTAAGCTTGGGGATGCCCAAGGCACCCCAAGGCAATATTCAAGGACAACCAAGAGCCTAAGCTTGGGGATGCCCCAGAAGGCATCCCCTCTTTCGTCTTCGTTCATTGGTAACTTTACTAGGAGCTATATTTTTATTCACCACATGATATGTGTTTTGCTTGGAGCGTCAATTTATTTTGTTAGGATTTTCTTGCTTTTATTTAGAACAATGTTTTGCATCTTTTATTTCAATAAAAGTGGCATTGATAGCCTTTACTATGCCTATTTTACAAGTCTACATGTTGCTGTTTGAAATCAGAAAGCTAACCGCTGTTGCAAAAATTCCCTAGAAAAATAAGAATGTGATAAAATGTTGAAACCTTTTGAATAATAAGCTCTGATAAATTTACTACAGTGGGAATTTTCTTTCTTAATTTTTAGAGCAAGGGAACTATGGATCTTGCTGCATTCTTCAGAGACTGTCCTGTTTAGGCAGATTGCTGTTATGTTTACATTGTTTGCATATGTTTGCTTCTTTAATGATTCTATTTGAGGATAGGACTATTAAATATGCAGAGGCATTTAGTATGCAATGTTGAATAATAATTTTAGTGATTTGCTACAGTAGAGTATGATAAGGTTTTTGCATTGGTTTATACTAACTTATCTCACGAGTCCTTGTTGAGTTTTGTGTGGATGAAGCTTTTGAGATTTAGGGAGACCGTGATATGAGAGGAATTAAGGAGACACAAAAGCTCAAGCTTGGGGATGCCCAAGGCATCCCAAGATAATATTTCAAGAAGTCTCAAGCGTCTAAGCTTGGGGATGCCCCGGTTGGCATCCCACCATTCTTCTTCGACAACTATCGGTTAGTATCGGTTGATCCTAAGTTTTTGCTTCTTCACGTGATGTTTGATATTCTTAGAATGTCATTTTTTTTGCTTGTTGTTTGAATAAATTATCAAGATCTGAAATTATTAAATGGGAGATTCTTCACATAGCTAAATAATTATTTAACTACTCATTGATCTTCACTTATATCTTTCGGAGTAGTTTGTTATTCATTCACGTGCTTCACATATATTCTATGAGTAAATGGTTGAATGAATTGAATATAATAAATCTGAAATTTTATTTGTTTAATATGCTTATCCCATGGGGAGTAATGACTTCACATATAAGAAGTAGAGGTGGTAAATTCATTGAAGGTTAGCAAACATTGTATTGGTCACTTGAACAATTCATGAAAGAATATTGAAGGAAGAGAGATTTCACATATAAATATACTATCTTGGACATCTTATTTAATTATGAGCACTCATTAAAATATGACATGTTAAAAGGTTGATGTTGGACAAGGAAGACAACGTAATGGGTTATGTTTTGTTATATCTGAAATAAAGTATATTGTCATGGATCATTCAACATGTCGATCTTGCCTTTCCCCCTCATGCTAGCCAAATTCTTTGCACCAAGTAGAGATACTACTTATCCTTCCAAACATCCTTTAAACCAGTATTGCCATGAGAGTCCACCATACCTACCTATGGATTGAGTAAGATCCTTCAAATAAGTTTTCATCGGTGCATGCAATAAAAATTTCTCTCAAAATATGTATGATCTATTAGTGTGGAGAAATTAAGATTTATAAGATCTTGTGATGTGGAAGTAATAAAAGCGACAGACTACATAATAAATGTCCCTATCACAAGTGGCGATATAAAGTGAAGTTCTTATGCATTAAGATTTCATGCATCCAACTATAAAAGCGCATGACAACCTCTGCTTCCCTCTGCGAAGGGCCTATCTTTTATTCTTGTCTTATACCTTATGCCAGAGTCATGGTGATCTTCACCTTTCCTTTTTACATTTTATCCTTTGGCAAGCACATTGTGTTGGAAAGATCCTGATATATATATCCAGTTGGATGTAAGGCATCATGAACTATTATTGTTGACATTACCCTTGAGGTAAAAGGTTGGGAGGCGAATCTATAAGCCCCTATCTTTCTCTGTGTCTGATTAAAACCTTGAACCCATGAATATCACATGAGCGTTAGCAATTTTAAAGACTAAATGATAGTTGAGTATGTGAAGTTTGCTGAATCAAAGCTCTGACATAGACCCTTCCTGAAAATAAGATGAATTATAATTGTTTGATGACTAATAACACGGTTTGTTAGTTTTCAAGAAAGTTTATGATCTATACTTTAACATGTGAATAGATTGTTACTTGATCATGAGAAGTCCTATGAGTTGAGCTACTGTTATGATATATAATGATGCTAGAAAAGGTGATTGAAATTACCATTGATCAAACTTGTGCCCCTGCTAGCATTCACACTTCATAAATTCTTTCTTTTATCATTTTCCTACTCGAGGACGAGCAGGAATTAAGCTTGGGGATGCTGATACGTCTTGAACGTATCTATAATTTATGAAGTATTCATGCTATTATATTACCTATTTTGGATGTTTATGGGCTTTAATATACACTTTTATATTATTTTTGGGACTAACCTATTAACCGGAGGCCCAGCCCAAATTGTTGCTTTCTTGCCTATTTCAGTGTTTCGAAGAAAAAGAATATCAAACGGAGTCCAAACGGAATGAAACTTTCGAGAGAGATATTTTTGGAATGGAAGCAATCCAGGATACTTGGAATAGACATCAGGGAAGCTTCAAGGAAGCCACGAGGTAGGGAGGCACGCCCTACCCCCCTGGGCGCGCCCCCCACCCTCGTGGCTCCCCTGACCGGCTTCTTTCGCCTATATATATCAATATACTGTAAAAACATGAGGGAGCAGAATAGATCGGGAGTTCCACTGCCAGAAGCCTCCGTAGCCACCGAAAACCAATCTAGACCTGTTCCGGCATCCTGCTGGAGGGGGGAATCCCTCTCCGATGGCCATCTTCATCATCTCGGCGCTCTCCATGACGAGGATGGAGTAGTTCTCCCTCGGGGCTGAGGGTATGTACCAGTAGCTGTGTGTTTGATCTCTCTCTCTCTCTCTCGTGTTCTTGAGATGGTACGATCTTGATGTATAGCGAGCTTTGCTATTATAGTTGTATCGTATGATGTTTCTCCCCCTCTACTCTCTTGTAATGGATTGATTTTCCCTTTGAAGTGATATTATCGGATTGAGTCTTTAAGGATTTGAGAACACTTGATGTATGTCTTGCATGTGCTTATCTGTGGTGACATTGGGATATTCGCGTGATCCACTTGATGTATGTTTTGGTGATCAACTTGTGGGTTCCGCTCGTGAACCTATGCATAGGGGTTGGCACACAATTTCGTCTTGACTCTCCGGTAGAAACTTTGGGGCACCCTTTGAAGTACTTTGTGTTGGTTGAATAGATGAATCTAAGATTGATTGATGCATATCGTATAATCATACCCACGGATACTTGAGGTGACATTAGGGTTTTGGTTGATATGTGTCTTAAGGTGTTATTCTAGTACGAACTCTTGAATAGATCGATCCGAAAGAATAACTTTGAGGTGGTTTCGTACCCTACAATAATCTCTTCGTTTGTTCTCCGCTATTAATGACTTTGGAGTGACTCTTTGTTGCATATTGAGGGATAGTAATATGATCCAATTATATTATTATTGTTGAGAGAACTAGCACTAGTGAAAGTATGAACCCTAGGCCTTGTTTCCTAGAATTGCAATACCGTTTACGCTCACTTTTATCATTAGTTACCTTGCTCTTTTTATATTTTAAGATTACAAAAACCTATATCTACCATCCATATTGGACTTGTATCACCATCTCTTCGCCGAACTAGTGCACCTATACAATTTACCATTGTATTGGGTGTGTTGGGGACACAAGAGACTCTTTGTTATTTGGTTGCATGGTTGTTTGAGAGAGACCATCTTCATCCTACGCCTCCCATGGATTGATAAACCTTAGTTCATCCACTTGAGGGATATTTGCTACTGTCCTACAAACCTCCGCACTTGGAGGCCCAACAACGTCTACAAGAAGAAGGTTGTGTAGTAGACATCACATGGTTCTCGTGATATTCGCGCAGTGGGGAAAGAAAAAGAAAAGGAAAATAATAAAAGAAAAGAAAACTAAAAAGAAAAGGGAGAAAGCAGTACAAAAGAAAAGGAAAAGAAAACAGAAAATAAAATGCAAATAATAAAAGAAAAGAAATCTATAACTAGAAAAGGAAAATAAAAGAATAATTGGAATAGTTAGCAGTAGCGCTGGATTGTGGACCAGTGCTATAGCTAAGTGAGCTATAGCACTGGATCCTAAGCAAGGGCTACTACTACACAGCGCTATAGCTAAGTATTTTAGAATTAAAAACATACAAATTGGAGCAGTTAGCGGTAGCGCTTGTTTAGGACAAGCGTTATAGCTAAGTTAGCTATAACGGTTCTTTGTAAACCAGCGCTACCGCTATTTTGAGTTAACCGCCCAACCCCCCCCCCCCCCCCCCCCCCCCCCGCCGCGCGGGCTCAAAATTTCACCATGTCCCATTTCCCCCCTCTCCCTCTCTCCGTCATCGCCCCTGCCCGCCGTCGTCGCACCTCAGCCCTTGCTCGCCGTCTTCGCACCTCGGCCCTTGCACGCCGTCGTCGCCCGTGCCCACCGCTTTGACCTCCTCCTCGTCCCTGTCGCTGCCACTCCAGCATCCTCATCCACGCCGCCACCACTCCGCCCACCTCTCTGCCCTTCAGGTACCCCCTCCCCCCACCTCCCCCTCTCTCTGCTCTCTGCTCTCTCTATGTTTTGCCGGAATTAGAACCCTAGTTAGATGAAACCTAGGAGATGAACCCTAGTTAGTTTAGGCCAGTAGCAAATTAGTTTAATTAGGGCAGTAGCAAATATGTTTAGGGCAGTAGCAAATTTAGTTTAGGGCAGTAGCTAATTTAGGTAAATTAGCAAAAAAAATGGCTATTAATAAAAATAGTAGCATTATAGGTATAAATAAAAAAAATGGCAATTAATGAAAAACAGTAGTATTATAGCTATAAATTAAAAATTAACTATAAATAAAAACAGTAGCATTATAGCTACAAATAAAAAATTATCTAGAAAAAACCGTAGCAAATTTTGTAGAGTTAAAAAGAAGCTATAAATTAAAATTAGCTAGGCAATTTTTGTAGGTATATAAAATAGCTATAAATATAAAACAGTAGCAAAAAGCAGTTGCACCCTTCCTATAAATAAAGAACAGTAGCAAATGTTTAGTGAGATCATTTTGCAAAGGTTTTTGGTTTTTGAAAAGACCACTACTTTGCAATGTTTAATGAGGTCATTTCATTATGTGCTACTGTGATGCTCATATGTCATTGATGTTATATGATTTTGCAATGTTGGTTGAATGTCGAAGAATATCCGAGTGGCCTATGTTTTGCGGAATGTTGAATCATTTCCGTTCCGGCAAATTTCAGGCGCTCCATATGTCCACTTTTTAACAAAGGTCATGCCAAAAATTTCCGTGATTTTCTGCATGACTTGTGCTTGAAACTAGGACATATGGAGTACCCGGGATTTGCCGGAAGGGGAATGTATCAACATTCCGACCAAATATAGGCCCGCTTCGCTTCATTGTATCTTTTATTTACAATTGTTGAATAGGAAACATGTCTACCGATGCCGAAGTCGCGGGTGGTTCTGCTCACCTCAAAGACCCCATCTAGGCAGCAAATCACTATTTTGATGACCTGGACGAACACCAGATGGGGTTGCATGGTGGCGGCAGTGGCACCAACCCCAACACTGACGCCGACACTGGCACCGGCAACGACACCACCCCCGAGACCGGCAACGATGTTGTCGTCGCCGATAAAGCACCGAAGAAGAAGAGGACACGAAGATGAAACGAGATTGGCATCGGACAAATTGTTGTCAAGGAGATGCACCCCAAGTAGTTAGAGCCAACAGTGCCGGAGGAAGCGCGCAGGTGCTGGGCAATCAACTTGGATGCATCCTCAGGGAAACCGCCAACATCAACAACAGGTTGAGGCTCATAACACATATGGAGAACATGCTCCTAAAGAAGTTGCACAATAGGTTCTTCGTTCTTGTTCCCCGGCCAGAATGAAAAAGAATATAAAGATCCAGGGGAAGACATCGCCATGACAAAGAAAAACGACAAGGCGATGGTGACGTTCACCAATGACTTGTCCACCTGGAATGTTCGGGTGAAATAAGAGATTGCGAAGAATGAACCATGGTCCAAGATTGATGCTGACAATCCGTCAATAACGGAAGAGGACTTTGCAAAAATCAAGGAGAATTGCGGTAAAGAAAGTGACAAGGCAAAGTCGGAGAAAATGAAGGCTCTCCAGCCCAGGAACACGCGTCCCCACCGCCACGGAAGCCGTGGTTACGAGGGGAAGAGGCACGTACGGGCCAAGGAGGATGCCGAGCGTGAAAGTCACAGAATCCCAGACCCCTGGTGGAGTTCACTGACCCGCTGGAGCATGACTGGATCAGGGCCTGGTATAAGTGGGACAAAGAAAAACAGATCTTTTACACGGACCCGAACACGAGGGACTTCATGAGACTTCTGGTAATTGTTGTATTACCACATTATCATATTAGCTTCCAATCAATTCAAGTGCAAGTTTTGTCACATTAGTAAACCTTCCACGTTCCTTTGCGGAAAGAGCAGCAACAAAAGGCAGCCGAAAGCAACAAGTCGTCACAGTCGTCGGCGAGGCCCAAGTGGGACACCCCATTCAACCGGGCCTTGAACATACTGAAAAAGGTCCCGGTGGACAAGCCGCCGTCCTATGGACGTGTGCACGGTGTCGGAGATGTCGCCTCGTGGAAGACGTGCTACCCCGAGGAGCCATAGGAAAGAAGGAAGAGACGGCCAGTCGTCACTCAGCAAAGCATCGATGAGAAGGTCGCGATTGCGGCCAATAAGACCAAAGCAGAGACCAAAGAAGAGTTGCTCGGGGCCGTTAGTGCAGCGGTCACTGACGCTGTGGCCAGCTTGATTCCGGCACTTTTCGAATTCCCGAAGAACAATCCAAATGCACGGCCGGAGGACTTTCCCATTCCCAGCTTTGTTAGGAGCAATTCGGCGAACACCACAACACCAACACCTTCTCAAGCAACCGCAAAAGGTCCTGCTCCTGTTCATAGCAGCCCGACCTCCATCTCTTGCATGATCGGTGGGCCTTCATCGCTGTCTGAGCTCGACGCCCTCACGGTAATTACGCGTCATACCCTTTTCACCAGCATGTCTATAGTCTTCTGTTTCAGTTGGCTTTCGGATGTTTGACGTCGCAGACATTCTCCTTCGTAGGCCGGCGACACCCCGTGCACCCTACTGTAAGACATCAAGGGCCAGAAGGTGGCTGTGGGAAAGGCAACAATCGTGAAGCCGAAGGACAACATTTTCCACAACAGAGGCATCTTCAAGGTTAACGTGGCCAGTGCCTTAGCGGGCTTCGAGGATTTTCCTCCTCCCGTACCAGTCGATGACGACGAGACCCCTAAGATGATTGGCGCATGCAAGAGCTGGTTCTTTGCTTGGCCGAAGTCACTTCTTCGTCTCGAGGCGCCTAGTATCACGCCAGCGCCACCTTCTCAAGAAGGTAAGAACACCACCCCACCTACCACATTACCTGCACCTATCGTGGCGAGTGATAGCAGACGACACGAGGGAGAGCCTCCATTAGTGCCAGATGATGTAGCCCCCACTGGTAAAGAAGCAAATGTTGATGATGACATGAAGGATGATGATGATGACCCAGACAAGTATTTGAATACCGCCTATGATGATGGAGGATTGATGGCTCAGGACGGCGAAGACTCAGGCTATGAGCATGGAGATGATGACTTGATGCTGCCTGATTTACCGGAGCCGGTACGCCCTAAGGCGGAATGCAAAAAGTCTCTCTTCAAGTAATCCTCGCAAGGGACGCCTCCAAATGCCGCATGTACACAGCAACCCCCCGAGCTCGTCCACTGATTAGCCCGATGACACCGGGGGTGGTGGTTAGGGAAGGTAGGGTGGGCTCACTACCGCCACACGCAAAGAAGCAAAGGAGGAAACCGAACAAGAAAGGCCCTAAAGGCGCCAGAGCTGCTTCAAGCAGCCAGCCGCCTTTGAAGCCCCGGGTGGTACACAGAATACCTGTCCAAGGGGCGAAGCGCTTCCATGTCATCGGCGAGCCGATCCTACCTGCTGAAGTGCTACAGCACCTACTGAACAATGATCTAAGGAGACTGCATGAACATGTGCTGGCCAGAGAGAAAAGCCTTCTGGTCACGGAAAAACCAGGATACCCGCTTTACGCGGCTCAGGTGCCGGGTGCGAAGTTGTACGTCGAGAGATGGCCCGCGAATAAGTTCATCATGTGATTTGACTACATATACGACATGTTCCACATGACCAAGCTGGATTTTCAGTTCATCCGCAAGTATGCAATGTATCTGAACTACTTCATCAGGGTCGAGAACATCAAATATATCTGCATCGCGGACCCATTCTATATCCATGAAAGCTTCTTGGCAGTTTGCAAAGAGCACTGTGACTATGCGAGCAACTACCTTGGCGAATTCATGACTGCTAATAAGGACAAGGAAGTGATTCTCTTGCCTTATCATCCCACGTAAGTCATCCGCACATATCCTTTCATAAGTGTTAATCATTCCTTTGTATGATGGAGGCTAATTTCAGGTGTACTTAATTTGCGCAGCGGGGGGGGGGGGCGTCCTCAATGTTCTGTCCCCAGAATACTCCCATGTGATGTACTTGGACTCATCGAAGAACCTCAGGAAAGACGATTACAAGCACATAAAGAGTGTTCTCGACAGTTCCCTGTTAACCTTCAGCTTGTCTGGTGGATATATCAAGGTGAAAGAGTACATGAATCGCGGGCTGGCTTTCGGTCATAACACCGACTTCTATTGCATCCAGCAACCGCACACCAGTATGGCTGATGGATTCTACCTCATGCATCACCTGCTCGAGTACAGAAGGGATAATCAATGCCTTCGCATGTCACCTATTACCAACGATGCCGAGATTGTCAGCTGGGCCACAAGCATAGGAAGGACATCGGATCATCGAATCAGATCTGAGTTTTATCACGTACAGTGTGAACTTGCCCAAGTGATCATGAAGCAGGTCCTCAAACCAACAGGGATGTTCTACCATGGGCCAATCATGTGGGAAGATGTCCGAGCACTGCTACTCGCTCATCGTCTGGACCTTAATCATTTCAAGAAGCTCGGGTGCTTCCTCCCGGACTATGAAGATTGGACCGCCGACATGCACTACTAGGGAAAACCTTATACACGGAAATTTAGCAACAGCGCGGGTTAAAAAAGGGCGCTAGTGCTAGATAGGAGTAGCGGTTCAGAATAAACCGCGCTGCAGATACGATTCTAGCAGTAGCGCGTGTGCCCGTAAAAGCGCTACTACTAATATTCCCATTGCTGGAACGATGGGCTACGCATAGCAGTAGCGGCCTTGCAGGAAGCGCGCTACCGCTAGGGCATGAGTAGCAGCACGTTTCCCTATAACAGCGCTACTGCTATTGGAAATAAAATAAAATGAAAAACAAATAGAAAAGTAAATGAAAATGAAAGAAACAGAAAAAGGAGAAAGAAAAAAATAAAATGTAAAGCAAAATAAATGAAAAAGCGAAAAAACAGAGAAAGGCTTAGCTGTAGCGTGTTTTAGTAAGAGGCGCTGTAGCTAACGCAGCTGCAGCGCGTTTCGAGGACCCCCGCTATAGAAACAAAAAAGGAAATAAAAGAGAGAGAAACTTACATATGTATAGCAGTAGCGCATTTTGGAAAAAGCGCTATAGCTACCTTAGCTATAGCGCGTTCTGCGGAACGCGCTACCGCTAGTTTTTACTTAACCAAAAAACCGTTTCCTCCCCGGCCACCACTTGTCCCCCGAAATCTCTGGACCCACCCCGCCGCCGTCTCCCCGATTCATCGTCGCCCCACTTCGCCACCGTCTCCTGCCGACGTCGACGCCCCCGGAGCCACCAGAGCCGTGCGCCGTCAACGCCATCGGAGCCGCCCCCAACGCCACGAAGCCGCACGGCCTCATCAACACCACCGGATCCTCCCTCGCCAGAACTGCCTCCCTCGCCGTCATCGGGGATGCCCCTGCCTCCCTCGCCACCACCGGAGCCATCCTCTGTAAGCCCCCACTCCTCCTCTCTCTCTCTCATGCATAGGTTAGCTAGTTTAATTATGTTAATTATCTAGGTTAGGGAAAAAATTTAGTTAGGGCTTTGACAGAGAAGTAGTTAGGTTAACTAGTTTAATTAGGTTAATTACCTAGGTTAGTGCAAAAATTTAGTTAGGGCTTTGACAGAGAATAACATTGGTGGGCCCAGCAATAACACCGGCGCTGAGACTGAGACCGGCGCTGCCTCGGTGAGCGGAGCCGGTGTAGAACCGAAAGCAAAGAGGCAACGGGTTCCTAACAAACTCAGGACTACTAGACTGGTGGTCACGGAGGTGGACGACAGCAATTTTGAGCCAATGGCGCCCGAGGAAGCGCGTCGATGCTACGGCAATCAAATAGGCTGCATCGTACGGACAACCGCCACCATCAACGATGAGAAACTACAGAAGATAGAAAATATGAGGAGCTCCCTCCTAAAGAAGTTTCACTAGATATTCTTGTTCCCGGGCCGGAATGAGAAGGATTATAAAGATCCAGATGAGGACCCGGCAATGAAGAAGATAAACAAACACGCAATGACCAAGTTTAGCTACGCGTTGGCCGCCTGGAAAAATCGAGTGAAAGCAAGGATCATCGACAAGAAGGAACCCTACTCCGAGATTGTAAAGGATAATCCGACAATCACGGAAGAGCAGTTTCAAATATTCAAGGAGGCTTGCGAGGCTGAAGATGCCAAAAAAAAGTCTAAGTACATGAAGGGGCTTCAAGAGAGGAACATTGGGAGCCACCACCTCGGAAGCCGTGGTTACGGCGGAAAGAGGTCCAAATGGGCCAAGGAGGACGCGGAAGCCGCGAGTCTGGGCATCCCAGATCCCTTGGCGGAGTTCACCGTCCCGCAGGAGCGTGACGTCCTCAGGGCCCGGCACCGTTGGGACCAAGTGAAAAAGGTTTACGAGACAACACCGGTCATTACGTAGTTCATGAGACTACTGGTAATTTTAGTTTCTGATCAATTCGACTGCACACGTTAGTCATATTTGTAAACGATTGTTGTGCCTTTTGCAGAGAGAGCAGCACAGGATTGCGGCCGAAAGCGACTCACCGTCTAAGGCATTGGCGAGGCCCAAGTGGGACACTCCATTCAACCGGGCGTTGAACATATTGAAACAACAACCGGTGGATACTCGACCGTCGTATGGACGCGTGCACGGTGTCGGAGACGGCGCCACGTGGAAGAAGTACTACTGTGAGACCACAGAGGAGAGAAAGGAAAGATGGAGGTTAAATGAAGAAAACATCGACAAGAGGGTTGAGATTGCGGTTGAGAAGAAATCAACTTAGACAGTCGCAACAGCGGTAGCTACCGCAAAATAGGTGGCTTTAGATATTTCTACTACCTTGGTTCCGTCCGTTTTCAATTGGACCAGGCAAAATCCAAAAAAAGATGCAGCAGACTTTCCCCTTGCTGACTTCTTGGCGGGGAGCAGCTCGACTAGCGTTGCACCAGCACCTGCAGCTGCACCTGCTCCCGCACCGGCTCCCGCACCGGACGTGCTAGGCGGTGCTTCGTCTTTGGTTGAGCTCGACGCCCTCACGGTATCTGTCACACCGCCCCCCTTCAATATAAATGTATAATCTCCCGTTTTTGTTGCCTTTCGGATATCTCATGTTGCAGACTTTTCTTTGCAGGCCGACGAAACCCCGTGCACCATATTGTACACCATCGGCTACCAGAAGGTGGACGTGGGGAATGACACGATAATGGAGCCGAAGGAACCATTGTTCCACAGCCGGCCGATCCCCCCGAACGTCTTCAAGGTTTCCGTGGGCAGTGTCAAACCGGGCCACGAGAATTTGCCTACTCCAGTACTACTGGGGGATGACGACGAGACACCGCAGCGGCTTGGTGATTGTTGCAATGCTGGGTGGGTCCTGTTGTGGCCAAAGAGTCTGCTTCGTCTGGAGGCGGCCGGGAGCACACCCACGAGCACGCAGCCTCAGCAAGGTATGAACATTAACACCCCACCTACCCAATTATCGTCGGGTGTCGGGTTGGGTGATAGCGGACGGGGTAAGGAGGATGCTCCATTAGTCACTGATGACGTCGCCATGGATGAGGATGAGGACGACAATGGCGCTGCTGAATAGTATGTCTATACTGGCGCCTCCTTAGGGTTTGAGCGTCATGAGTCGGTGCCTGAATTGCCGGCTCAACATATTATGGACGACCTTCCGGTAGTAAAGAAGTTTAGGAAGAGAGTGAGGAAAGGCAAAAAAGTTGTTTCTATGATCCAGCCGCCTCAACAGCCTCGGCTTCAGGACCGTATAGATATCCCTGGTGCGGATAAATGGCATATCCCCGGTCAACCAATCCTACCTGCAACAGCGCTACGGGCCAGAATCGGCGATCTAAAGAGACTTCATGACGACGTGCTGCGGGTAGAGAAAGACCTCATCGCCTTGAAAGATCCAGGATACGCACTCTACGTGGTTAACGTTTCGCGGCAAATGTCGTACGTCGACAGCTTCCCCGTGGATAAGTTCTTCCTCCGATTTGATTACATATTCGACATGTTTCACGTGAAGAAGCTGGATTTTATGTTTGTCCGCCTTTATGCCTTGCACATGAACTACATCATCGGGGTTGAGCAGATATCTCATATCTTTGTCGCTGACCCGTACTACATGCACGAGGGCTTCTTGGGAGTCTGCACAAATCACCGTGAATACGCGAGGGATTACATCGTCAATTTCATGCTCGCCAATAAGGACAAGGAGGCGATTCTCGTGCCTTATCATCCCGTGTAAGTCATCCACGCTGCTATCCTTCCTTCGATTTCAATCATTCATTTGCACGGTGGAGGCCAATTAATTTGAGGACTTATTTTGCGTAGCGGCGGGCGCACCGTCCTCATCATCCTCTACCCCCGATTCTCCCACGCTCTTTACTTGGACTCGTCGAAGAACATTCACAAAAAGTATTACACCCACATCAAGGATGTTCTCGACAGTGCAATGTTTTACTACCAAGCAAGGGGTGGAGAGGTCAGGGACAAGAAGAGAAGGGGCGGCAGGGTCGCCTTCGGCCATAAGACCGATTTTTGCTGCATCCAGCAACCGAACGATTCTCTTAATGATGGATTCTATGTCCTACACCACATGCTGGAGTACAGACGGGATCACCAGAACCTTCGCATGTCACCTAGATCCGGCGATGCCCATATTCTGCAATGGGCAAAGGACATAGGAGATATCGAGGATCATCGACTTCGAGATGAGTTCTATAACATCCAGCGTGAACATGCCCAAATAATCATGAAGGAGGTCGTTGGAAAAACAGGGATGTTCTATGGAGAAGGTCAAATGTTGCGGGAAGACTTCCGAACATGGATAGCCTCTCAGCGTCTCGACCTGAAGCCTTTCACTAGGCTCGGGGACTATCTCCCTGACTTGGATTGATGGAACGACATGTTGGAGTGATTGTCGATATATGATAATGTGTCCGTTTAGTCCACACTTTCTGTATGAAAAAACTTTGAGTTATGCACGGTGAAACTTTATTTGTGATGTAATTAAACCATCCTCCTCCTCGACTAGCGAAAATCACTCTAGTTAGGGCATTTTGGGGTACGATGAACTTTGTTATTTATGCTTACGATATGTTGTTTTTATTTTTGCCAAGTCTGTCTCTTTCTGTTGCTCAACTATATATGTTGCATATCATCGACTCATGTGATAATGCAGGTGCATAGATCATAAATGGCGAAGAAGTGCTATGCCAGGAGTATATATACGACAAGTGGCCGGAGTGTCAGGCCCTTCCGGTTTCCGAGCGACAGGCAGTAGTTAGTTTAGAGGTTCACGCTAATGCGAAAGAGGGATACGAACTCATGTTCTCAAAGTGATAGCTCTTCTCGCGTATATCATTGTTTAGATGGATGACGATGTATTTGCATATCATTCGAGACTTGTATCGCTATTTTCGAGATGATGACGAGAGACCACTTTGTGTTGGATGATGATTATGACGATGACATGATTTGATGAGACTAATTGTATGTATATGCTATGATTACATTTGTATGTGTATGATATGCTAAAGATTTTTGTATAAAGCCTATTCAAATACAAAACAATTATGCAGGAAAAAACTAATAAATAAACTAGTAGTAGCGAGGGGGGAAATTTAGCAGTAGTGCTGCATTGTCAGTAGCGCGTCCCAGCAAACAGCGCTGCAGATAATATTAGTAGCGCCCTTTCCCAAAGAGTGCTACAGCTATTCATGTATAGCAGTAGCGTGGGACATATGGCGCTACTGCTATACGTTAGCTGTAGCGCCTTATTAGTAGCGCCGGTGCCCGCGCTACCGAGAGGCCCAAAACCCTCGCTGCTGGTAGGCTTTTCCCTAGTAGTGATGGAGGACTTATTGTTCATGACAATGTGTCACTACTGTCTTTCTATGGCAAAACTTTGAATTTATGCACGACGAAACTATGTGATGTAACTAAACCGTGGTCCTGAACTAGCGTAGATCACTCTAGCTAATTAGTTTGGGTATGAGGAACTTCGTCATTTATGTTTACTATTGGTTGCTTGTATTTTGCTAATTATGCCGCTTTGTTTTCTTAAGTACATTATGGTGCATATTATCGTTCAATTCATCAACTCACGATGTAGGTACATAGATCAGAGATGGCGAAGGGCTACTACACCATGTACGTTGGGAGGGTTCCCGGAGTCTACGACCACTGACCAGCCGCTCAGGCCCAGGTGCACAGGTACCCGGGTGCTAGCCACAGAGGGTTCGACAGCAGAGCCAAAGTGAAAATTAGTTACTTGAGGTGGACACTCCAGCATGAGCAGGGGCGGGACCACCGATAGTACATAGTCGCGCTCTTGCTCATGCTGATTGTTCTTCTCTTCTACATCATGGTTTAGAAAGAGATGATGAAACTTGTGTGTTTTCCATGACCATGAAGTTGCACTTATTCGAGACAAGACATGATCGCACTTGCGTATCGCTATTTTCGAGATGTGAAGATATTTGTGTTGAATGATGATGATGATGGTATACGAGACTACTGTATGTCTATGATATGATGAGAATAGTGTATGTTTAGTATGATCTAATTAAACTATTGTATAGAGCATGTATAAATACCGCACAAATACATAGAGGGGTGCGAATCGGTGAAAGCAGGAACATTAGCAGTAGGGTTGTAAAGCACATAGTAGCACAGCTGGCTTAGCAGCAGCGCTTCATATGAACAAGCTCTATAGATAGTTATCAGTAGCGCTGCTACAGGAAGCACTACTGCTAACAATACTTACTAGTAGCACCGCCCATACCAGTGCTAGTGCTACAACTTAGCTGTAGTGCAGTAGAAGTAGCGCTGGGTCCAGCGCTACTGCTATGCATATTTCAAGCGCTACTACTTGGATTTTCCCTAGTAGTGCAATGGCCTGAGGGTGTTGCACCACCTCCCGCGGATATGGGTTGATGACGTTCTTGAAAAACTTGTCCTTGGAGGAGCTTGAGGCAGCCATGGTAGTTGGGACCTGACAGAAAAAAGTAAGTAAAAGAGAACAGAGGATTTCTCCACGATATGGTGGTTAACAGGTTCAGGAAGTATATATAGATTTTTTCTCTTGGAGATCAAGCAAGCTGTAGAAAACGGAGTACGGAAGGTGTCCTAGGTGGGCACAACCCACCTGGGCGCGCCAGGCAAGCCTGGTGCGTCCTGGTGTCTTATGCCCACCAGGGGACGCTTCCAGAGAGTTCATTTATTTCCAAAATTCTAATATATTCCAAAACTGAAAAAAAATATTTTTGTGGATTTTTCGGAGTCCGTGTACTTACTGTATCACATACGTCCTTATTTTCATGATTTTGGAGTGTTCTGGAAGGACTTTTTTATGTGTTCTTCCGGTGTCAAAGTTTGGATAATATTACTTTCAACATTAATAGGCGTACCTGAGATATAATGCTTTATCCGTTGCCCATTGACAACCTTCGGGTTAGTACCTCTGGAATTATTTATTTTGATGGCTCCAGGCCGGTAGACCTCCTCGATACATATGGGCCTTTCCATTTTGAGAGGAGCTTTCCTGCAAAGAATCTAAAATGAGAGTTGTACAAAAGAACATATTCTCCGACTTTAAACTCGCGCTTTTGGATTCTTTTGTCATGCCATCTTTTAAATTTCTGTTTGAATAATTTTGCATTTTCATAAGCTTGGGTTCTCCATTCATCTAATGAGCTTATATCAAATAACCTTTTTCCCCAGCATGTTTGAAATCATAGTTGAGTTCTTTAACTGCCCAAAATGCTTTATGTTCTAACTCAAGAGGCAAATGACAAGCTTTTCCGTAAACCATTTTATAAGGAGACATACGCATAGGATTTTTATATGCTATTCTATAAGACCAGAGTGCATCATCTAATTTCTTAGACCAATTCTTCCTTGACCTATTGATAGTCTTTTGCAAAATTAATTTTATTTCTCTGTTGATAAGTTCAACTTGACCACTAGACTGAGGATGATAAGGTGATGCAATTCTATGGTTAACATCATACTTGGCAAGCATTTTACGAAAAGCACCATGAATAAAGTGTGAACCACCATTAGTCATTAAATATCTAGGGACTCCAAACCTTGGGAAAGTAACCTCCTTAAGCTTTTAATAGAGGTGTTCTGATCAGAACTACTGGTTGGAATAGCTTCTACTCATTTAGTAACATAATCAACAACAACAAAAATATGTGTATACCCAATAGAGGAAGGAAAAGGTCCCATGTAATCAAATCCCCAAACATCAAATGGTTCAACAGCAAGTTCATAGGCATTTCTTGACGCTTACCGATATTACCTATTCTTTGACATTCATCACAAGATGAGACGTACTTACGGGCATCCTTGAAGAGAGTAGGCCAATAAAATCCGGACTATAATACCTTATGAGAAGTTCTATCTCCAGCATGATGCCCTCCATAAGCTTCGGAGTGACATTTCCGTAGAATTTGTCCCTGTTCAAGCTTAGGTACACAACGTCTAATAATACGATCTACTCCTTCTTTCTAAAGATGTGGGTCATCCCAAAAGTAATGTCTTAAATCATAGAAGAATTTTTTTCTTTTGTTGGTATGTAAAGCTAGGTCGTAAATATTTACCAACAATGTAATTAGCATAGTCAGTACACCAAGGAGTACTATGAGAGACATTTATTGCAGCTAACTGCCCATCAGGAAAACTATCATCAATAGGTAGTGGGTCATCAAGCACATTTTCAAGCCTAGACAAGTTATCAGCTACGGGGTTCTTAGCTCCTTTTCTTTCAATGATATGTAAATCAAATTCTTGTAACAAGAGAACCTAACGAATAAGTCTAGTTTTAGCATCTTTCATTTCCATAAGATATTTAATACCAGCATGGTCTGTGTGAACAGTTACTTTGGAATCAACAATATAAGGTCTAAATTTATCACAAGCAAACACCACTGCTAAGAATTCATTTTCAGTAGTAGCATAATTTCTTTGAGCATTGTCTAGAGTTTTGCTAGCATAATGAATAACATTCAATTTCTTATCAACTCTTTGTCCTAGAACAACACCAACAGCATAATCTCTAGCATCACACATAATTTTAAAAGGCACGTTCCAATCAATTGGTTGAACAATAGGTGCAGAAATTAAGGCTTTCTTGAGTGTTTCAAAGGCTTCTAAACAATCATCATCAAAAACAAAAGAAATATCCTTTTGCAAAAGATTAGTAAGAGGCCAAGAAATTTTAGAAAAGTCTTTGATAAAGCTCCTATAGAAACTAGCATGACCTAGGAAACTACGAATACCTTGAATGTCCTTAGCACTTGGCATTTTCTCAATTGCATCAACCTTACCTTTGTTCACTTCAATACCTCTTTTAGAAATTTTATGACCTAAGACAATGCCTTCATTAACCATAAAGTGGAACTTCTCCCAATTGAAGACAAGATTTGTTTGTTCACATCTCTGCAAAACTCGATCAAGATTTCTTAAACAATCATCAAAAGACTTTCCATAAACAGAAAATTCATCCATGAAAACCTCAACAATCTTTTCACAAAAATCAGAGAATATAGCAGTCATACATCTTTGAAAGGTAGCGGGTGCATTACATAAACCAAAGGGTAGGCATACGTCTATAAGCATAAGTTCCAAAAGGACAAGTAAAAGTGGTATTTTCTTGATCAGGTTGAGAAACAGGTATTTGTGAAAAGCCCGAGTATCCATCAAGGAAGCAAAAGTGTGTGTGCTTAGATAATCTTTCATGCATTTGATCAATAAAAGGCAAAAGGTAATGATCTTTTGTGGTTTCTTTATTTAATTTTCTAAAATAATTTACCATTCTATAGCCTGTAACAATTCTTTGTGGAATAAGTTCATTCTTATCATTAGGAACAACAGTTATACCTCCTTTCTTAGGGACACAATGAATGTGACTTACCCATCTACTATCAGCTATAGGATAGATTATACCTGCTTCCAGAAGTTTTAATATTTCCGTTCTTACCACCTCTTTCATCTTCGGATTTAACCGACGTTGGTGATCAACAACGGGTTTAGCATTAGGTTCCATATTAATTTTGTGCTAACATAGAGTGGGACTAATGCCCTTTAAATCATCAAGAGTATATTCGATAGTAGCTCAGTGCTTCCTTAAAACTTTCAATAATCTTTCTTCTTCTGTTCTGAAAGGTTAGCACTGATAATACCTGTATATATTTTATTTTCATAAAGATAAGCATATTTCAAAGTGTCTGGCAATTGTTTTAATTTAAACACAGGATCACCCTTAGGTGGATGAGGACCTCCTAGAGTATCAATAGGAAAATTGTGTTTAAGGAGAGGATGTTGTTCAAAGAAAATCTTATCAATTTCATTTCATTCATGCATATGTAAATCATTTTCATGGTCTAGCAAATATTGTTCTAAAGGATCAGTAGGTGGCACAGCAATAGAAGCAAGACCAATTAACTTATCCTTACTAGGTAATTCTTTTTCATGAAGATTTCTACTAAACTTGGATAAATTCAACTCATGAGACTCATCACCAAAACTCACACCCATAGTTTGTTTCTTACAATCTATCTTAGCATTAACTTTGTTCAAGAAAGGTCTACCAAAGATAATGAGACAAAAGTCATCTTGTGGGGAATCAAAAACAAGAAAATCAGTAGGGTATTTTATTTTCCCACACAAGACTTCAACATCTCTAACAATCCCAAACGGTGATATGATGTCTCTATTAGCAAGTTTAATAGTAAGATCTATTTCTTCTAACTCAATAGGTGCTATGTATTTCATAATTTCGTGATATAAAGTGTAAGGAATAGCACTCACACTAGCACCACCGTGCGCCATTAGTATAGGCCACGGTGCACCATTAGTATAGGCCACTGGTGCGCCATTAGTATTTTTGTATTTTGGAGGCGGGAAAATAGTAGTGGCGCACCATCTAACCCCCACTGTGCGCCATTGCTATTTTTGAATTTTGAATTTGGATCAGGATCGTGATTTTTTTGCCCATTTTTTGCTCGTTTTTTTTGCATGTTTTTTGGCACGATATTTTTTCAAATTTTGTTCTTGTTTTTGGATCTTGTACGTTCTTTTGCCGTGTTCTTTTGCCGGAGAGGAGTTCGCTGGAGAGGAGGAGGAGGTCACCGGAGAGGCACTCGCCTACATCGTTGGAGAGGAGGAGGAGGAGGTCGCCGGAGAGGAGTTCACCGGAGCATCGGAGAGGAGGAAGGAGAAACCATGAGGGGATGGGAGGGGAGGAGGGAGGAGGAGCTCACCGGAGAGGAGGGAGGAGGAGCTCACCGGAGAGGAGGGAGGAGAAACCGTGAGGGGAGGGGAGGGGAGGAGAGGAGGGAGGAGGAGGTGGCCGAAGAGGAGGAGGAGGAGGTCGTCGGAGAGAAGTAGGGTCGTATGGTGGAGGTGAGAAGGGAAGATGGAGTGGAGGAGAGGAGGAGATGGAGTGGAGGAGAGGTGGAGTGGAGGAGAAGAATGAAGAGGTAAGGAGGAGAGGACCACGCCCAACCATATATACGGCATAGTAATGACGCACCGCGGGGAGGTGCGCCATTACTAACTTTTTTTTATTTTTTTGATTTATTTTGAATTTTGAAGGCGGGAAGATACTAATGGCGCACCATGGGCAGGTGCGCCATTAGGAATTTTTTTTTATTTTTTTGACTTATTTTGAATTTTGAAGGCGGGAAGATAGTAATGGCGCACCATGGGTAGGTCCGCCATTAGTAAGTTTGAATTTTTTGAATTTTTTGCCTCTCCAGATCTTAAAAGCCCCGTATCTTTTTTTCTGTTAGGTTTTTGAGGATTTTGAAAATGTTTAACGGGGTTTCCCCGATTAAATTCGCATGTAACTTTTCGAGTAGATGATTTTTCATATAAAAAACTTTTTCATCCGAGTTCGTACGCAAAAGTTATACCCATTTTACAAATTCTCGAGAGATTTCACAAATAAAGTCGAAATTCATATTTGTAAATTTTCACAACAACTAGACCACATATCACACGGGAAACTTATTTTCTTTTATTTTTTTTGACATTTCCATCATTTTTTTATTTTTTTAAAACTAAAAAGGCGGTCCACGGGGGGGGGTGCATTCAGTGGTGGCCAAGTTACTAATGGCGCACCGTGGGAGTGGTGCGTCATTACTAGTTCTACTAGTAATGGCGCACCACTCCCACTGTGCGCCATTAGTAGTTTTGAAAAAATATAATTTTTTTTACTAATGGCGCACCGTGGGAGTGGTGCGCCATTACTAGTTCTAACTAGTAATGGCGCACCACTCCACTCCCACGGTGCGCCATTAGTAGTTTTGAAAAAAATTAATTTTTTTACTAATGGCGCACCGTGAGTGTGGTGCGCCATTAGTATTTGCACTACATGGCGCACCAACACATGGTGCGCCATTAGTATATAGTAATGGCGCACCACATGTCTGGTGCGCCATTAGTGTACATCCAAATTTTCTTTGGAATGTTATACACTAGATCATCATGCATCATATTTCTTGCATTTTGGTCGATCCTAGAAATTTCATGCAACTCAAGGACCTTCGGAGAGAGTTGGAGATTTTGTTATTTTCATATTTGAGAGTTTTCTCAAATTTGAAAAGAGGATCATTTGATTTATTTATTTCATCTTCAATTATTTTTCCAATATCAAAAAAAATGAGAGAGGGAATAATATGACTTTCCCAAAGTTAGGAAAAATGAAGATTTAATGAATAAGTTAAATTTTGGTTTTGCCGGAGTTCTGTTTGCTTTTATTTGGATAGGGAAAAATGCGCGTTTTCAAAAATTGCATTTTTAGGCCCGGGAGAAAAGTTCATTTTGTTCGACTCATTTTTAGGAGTCGGGGAAAATTTACTTTAGGAATTTCGGAGTTCGTTTAGATTTTCTTTCTTTTGTTTTTCTGCGCGCGAAACCGATTTAAAAAAAAGGGAGACCGCAGCGCCCGCCTGGGCCAAGGGCCCAGCCGGCGAGGCCCAGCCGCCCCACGCGCCAGCCAGCCCCGCCACCTCGCCCGAGTCCTGGAAGGACTCCAGGCCACCGCCGCCTTGCCCGTTGCCCCCTCCCCAAGCAACACCCTCCCCCCCTCCTAGTATAAATACCCAAGCCCCCCCCCTCTCCACCCCAAGCCGCAGCCACCGCCGCCTCCCGCCCCGAGCCGCGCGCCAGCCCCGCCGCCTCTAGCTGCTGCCGCCGCCGCCTAGCTGCCGCCGCCGCCGCCCTTGCGCCGCCGCCGCCCTTGTCCCGCCGCCGCCGGAGCCCCTCGCCGGAGCCTCGTCGAGGTAGCCGCGCCGCGCCACCCTACCCTCGCCTCAGTTCGGTTTTTATTTTTGAAATTGTTCTGGTTCTTTTCCGTTTTCTTTTCCGGTTCTTTGGTTCGGTTTTCTTTTCCGAAACCCTAGATCGGTTTTCGTTTTCTTTCAGTTTAGTTGGTTTAGCGAGCATTCGCCGGACCGTTCGTCTTAACGAACGTGATCACCGGTTATTCCCGGTTAACGAACGTCCGTTCGTTTAACCGTTCGTCTCTTTCTTTTCGTCGGATTTATTCCGCGATCGTGATCTCAGATCTGATCTTCGTTCTAGTCTTTCTTCTCGCTCGTTTATCGGAATCAGGTGATTCAAGCGCCTGGAGTTTCGTCTCGAAACCGCCGTTCCGTCTAAACAAGTTGAACAAGCCTTTGCTACAGTAAAATTTGACCTAGTTTCAACTTGTTAGAACCGAGTTATTTTCTTCCGCCGTTTGTTTTCCGTTTCTTTGTTCGGTTCGTTCTTTCTTTGCAACCGGAGTTCTTAAGTTGAACTTTCTGGTTCGTTCTCTTGTTCGAGTTTTACCTGTGCATTAGACGAGTACTTATTGTATGCTTGTTGTTTGTCTGCGATAGATTACCCGGATTGTGCCGCTTGTTACTTCGAAACCCTAGGTCTCGCGGATCATCAGCAAGGCAAGTAACACTTTGATCATACCTTTTCTACAACCCATGTTTTATTGCATTAGATCAATCCTCTCACATTGCATGATTAGGATCTAATTAAGTTGTGGGATGGGAAGTAGATGAGGTAGTACCTATTACCTGTATTATTATGAAACCTTTGGGAGTTACTTCTACATTTGCTTATTATGCCAGGCTATGCTAGTAGACGTGGATTGGGTGAGTGATATCCATGACAGATGTGTGTTTGTTAATTTTAATGGTTTACTTAAGGTGGCAACTTAAATACACATCTGGGTGGATTGAGGCACCTGATGTCTATCGGGACTTGCCTGTTTTATTTCGGACCGCCACCCAGGCTCAAAGGGATCATAAGATCATTCATGCTAGTAACTTCCGTGTGCAGCCACAAGCCATTATGGGCTCTGGCATAGTTGACTAAGTCGTGCGAACTCTTACGGGTAGACTAGCAGATGTAGGGGAAAGTAGGTGTACCGGTCTACCCACATGTAAGGTGCTAGCGCTTCTGAAAGACTGTGTCTCGGTCATCCGTCTTCTCAAACACCCTGCAGTGCGAGAAACCAAACGGAGGCGATCGAGTCTTGTGGGGAAAAGTGCGCAAACCTCTGCAGAGTGTACAAACTAATCATGATTAGCCGTGTCCCCGGTTATGGACAACTTGAGTATCTAGTACTTGAATATCATGTGAATCTCATCATGTTACTTCTAATTAATATTGTTGGGTTTAATTGTTCACTTAATTGGGATCGGAATGCTGTCAACCATTCTCGATGTTTCACAACTACCATGATAGTTAAATAAATTTATTCCTTTGCAGTAGGGAAAAACTGGCTTTACGCAAAACTGTAACCATAGAGCTTTCTTCCAGCCATATATGCATGTAGTATAGCTATTTCATTCCATTACTCTCTATGTGTTACATTGCCAGCATATTCCATGTGCTGACCCGTTTTCGGGCTGCAACTTCTCATGTTGCAGACTTTTCAGATGATGAGTAAGGTGCTTTTAGGTCGTGGTCCTATACTCAGTGATGTTGTTGGAGTTGATGGACCCATTTATCTTCCGAGTCTTCCGCTATTATCGCTATTAGATGGCCTTAAGCCATATTTATTGTAATAAGTTCTCTTTGAGACAACGATGTAATAAGTGTGTGATTGCCACTCTGCTATAAATCCTTCGACGTATTGTGTGGTGTCAGCATTACTGATCCAGGGATGACACCGGAGCACAGTAGACTTGATCCATTTGGGTCGGGTCGCTACAAAGATGGTATCAGAGCACACACTGACTGTAGGAGACGATCACTAAGTCAAAGCCATAGACCACTATTCTCTTCTCATTTTCTAACTCCTCATCTTTTCTACTCTTTTAGGATGACGAACGCGAAGATTAAGTACGCTCAACCGGATGAAGGCACACCATTTGGATTTCACCTGAAGGAAGTCACCAAGTACCTGAACATTGGATTACCAAGCTTCACGGGAACCTTCAACGCCACTCTGCCTGAAGAGGAGCGCTGGAAGATTCAAGCTCACATTCCGGGAAGAACGTTCGCGCCAATCACAAAGCCTATAGATAGTGTTTTCAATGCACCAACCTGGAGTCTGGGAAAGAGCATGGCAGCTCATATCACCATAGGACGCATTGGAGAAGTTTACCAAGAAGACCTCAAGGACACTATCTACCAGACTTGCAGACGCCGAGATGAACAATGGGAGTTAGTCAGCACCAAGAAGGATAGATCCATTGCATCTTACATCCAGGAGTTAAACCAGCACATTCGACGACAGGAGAACCAGATGTGCAATGATATGATAGAATTGAAGAATGTGAAGGAAAGGATCATCGAGCTAGAAGGAGAACTGAAGTCTACACGCAAGGACTACATGGACGAAATCGTAACTCTAGCAAGGCACAATGGCGATCTTAAGCAGGAGATTGAAGAACTCAAGAGGAAGTTAGCATCCAAGGAGGAAGACAAGTACATCACCTGTCCGGACAACTACATCATCATCGACGACACCAATTCGGATCCAAGTGAACCCGACTTTGAAGACAAAGCTGGAGCAGATATCATGGAGTCTTCCATCGGTTCAAATTTCTAGAGGACCACCAAATAGTAGTAGTATTCCCCCATGTATACATTATAGTTCGAGCACTTTTGCGATAGTTAGACCGTTTGTAAGCCCTTGTTTGATTGAATGAAGTGATTTTGTGTGCATTTGCTCATGTGCATTGGGGTAGTGTTATCCCTTTAGACCTCATTCTATTCTTAATTCTCGTCTTTTCTAAACCCTCAGATGCCTCCGAGACGTGACAATGGATTTCCACTGGAGCTCACCCTGTTGATCCAGCAACAGAATCAATTGATGCAGATGTTAGTCCAGAACCAGCAAAACAACAACAACAACCCACCACCACCGCCACCTATTGACCCCTTAGCCCGTTTTCTTAGGCTGAATCCGCCGGTGTTTTCTAGTAGCACCGAGCCGACAGTAGCAGACAATTGGCTCCGCAAGATAGGAAGGGAGTTGACCACTGCAGGATGCACGGATGGTGAGAAAGTGAAGTTTGCCGCTCACCAGCTTGACGGACCCGCGGCAGCATGGTGGGAGAATTTCACAGCCACTTACCCAGTTGACACTGTCACATGGGATCAGTTTCAGCAAGTTTCCGCACTGCCCATGTTTCAGCAGGAGCTATGGCCATGAAGAAGCATGAGTTTTGCAACTTACGCCAAGGAGGAAGGACAGTTGGCCAGTACGTTGACGACTTCAGCAAGTTAGCACGTTATGCCCCAGATGACGTTGCTGCGGATGCAGCTAAGCAGGAGAAGTTTCTGGAAGGACTGAATGATGAACTAAGCATGAAATTGATGGTAGCAAGTTTCAACAACTACCAGGAGTTGGTAGATAGTGCCATCATGATTGAAGGGAAGCAACAGCAGATTGAGAACCGTAAGAGGAAGTATGGACAGGGGAAGTATAACTCTGGAGCCCAGCAGAAGCCCCGTTTTACCCCTAAACCAGGATTTCAGTTTCAGCATACCCATGGAGGAGGTAGTTCGCACAACCATACTGGCCACAAGAATGGTACTGGGAATGGAGGAAGCAACGGCCAGAACCATACCACCCCATCGACCCCAACCATGAGAGACCTGAGTCAAGTCACCTGTTTCAAGTGTTCCAAGGCCGGACATTATGCCAATGAATGTCCCGAAGGCCAGAATGGAAATGACAATGGAAGCTCTGGGAAGAAGCTGAACCCTTTCAACAGGGGACAGGTGAACCACGTTAATGTGGAGGAGGTTGAAGATCAGCCCGATGCAGTAATCGGTAAGTTTTTGGTTAAGACATTTACCGAACTCGTTCTTTTTGATACTGGTGCATCGCATTCATACATATCAAGGGGATTTGTGGAAAAGTATAGCCTGCCCACTAGGATTCTTAAAACGCCTATGCTAGTAAGCTTGCCAGGAGCAGAGCACATGGCCAGACAAGGATGTTTCCAAGTGCCATTAAGTATAGGAAGGCATGTTTTCCCAACGGATTTAATTATTCTGGAATCCCAAGGTCTGGATGTGATTCTTGGTATGGATTGGCTGTCGATGTATGGAGGAAACATCGATTGCGCCAGTAAGACAATTTTGCTTACCACACCAGAAGGAAGAAGGATCAAGTATGTATCCCGGCATGTGCCAAACAGGACACAAGTAAACTGCCTAACAGGAGTTGTGCAAGAAGAAGTACCAGTGGTAAAGGATTTTCCTGATGTATTTCCTGAGGAATTGCCAGGCATGCCACCGGATAGAGACATTGAGTTTTTGATTGAGTTATTGCCAGGTACAGGCCCAATATCAAAGAGACCATATAGGATGCCAGCAAAGGATTTGGTGGAAATTAAGAATCTGATTAAGGAGTTATTGGATAAAGGTTACATTCACCCAAGTTCTTCGCCTTGGGGATCACCTGTACTTCTAGTGGAAAAGAAGGATGGATCATTAAGGATGGTTGTAGATTACCGTGGATTAAATGAAGTAACCATCAAGAACAAGTACCCACTGCCAATGATTAATGATCTGTTTGATCGTTTGCAAGGAGCTAAAGTGTTTTCCAAGATTGATTTGCGATCAGGGTACCATCAGTTGAAGATTCGAGAGCAGGACATACCTAAGACAGCATTCACCACGAGATATGGACTGTATGAGTATACCGTTATGTCATTTGGATTGACTAACGCACCTGCCTATTTTATGAACCTGATGAACAAGGTATTTATGGAGTTTTTGGATAAGTTCGTCGTTGTGTTCATTGATGACATCCTGGTTTATTCAAAGAATGAAGAGGAGCATAAGGAACATTTGCGTTTGGTTTTGGAGAAACTAAGGGAACATCAGTTATACGCCAAATTCAGCAAATGTGAGTTTTGGTTGAAGGAAGTTGGATTCCTCGGACACGTTATATCCGTAGAAGGGATAGCAGTTGACCCCACAAAGGTTGAGACCGTAACCGAATGGGAAGCACCAACGACCGTTGGAGAGATCCAGAGTTTTCTTGTACTCGCAGGATACTACCGGAGGTTCATTAAGAACTTTTCAAAGATTGCAAAGCCTATGACTGAGTTGTTGAAGAAGGATACTAAGTTCAAATGGACTGAGGAGTGTGAGGCTAGTTTCCAGGAGTTGAAGAAACGTTTGGTTACCTCACCAGTATTGATTTTGCCAGATCAGACCAAGGATTATGAGGTGTATTGCGACGCTTCACGTCGAGGACTTGGAGCAGTGCTTATGCAGGAAGGGAGAGTTGTTTCATATGCTTCACGGCAACTGAAGCCTCATGAGTTGAATTATGCCACACATGATTTGGAGTTAGCAGCCGTAGTGCATGCATTGAAGACGTGGAGACATTTCCTCATTGGAAATCATTGTGAGGTGTACACGGATCACAAGAGTTTGAAGTACATTTTCACTCAGAAGGAGTTGAACCTCCGACAAAGGAGATGGTTGGAGCTCATCAAGGATTATGACATGAGATTGCATTACCATCCCGGAAAGGCTAATGTAGTAGCTGACGCATTGAGCCGTAAGAGTCATGTCAATAGGTTAATGACGGGAGAAATACCCAAGGAGTTAGCAGAAAACCTTCGTGAGCTATGTTTGGAAATAGTTCCGAGAGGCTATGTAGCAACATTGGAGATTCAGTCAACACTGATGGATAAGATCAGAGAAGCTCAGAAATCTGACAAGGAGATTGCTGCTATAAAAGAGAAATTGAGCGAAGGAAAAGCAAAGGGATTTCGTGAGGACGAGCACGACACCCTATGGTTTGAAGATCGTGTTTATGTGCCAAATGACCCGGAGATCAGGAAGTTGATTTTGCACGAGGCACATGATTCACCGTATTCGATTCACCCAGGGAATACCAAGATGTATTTGGATTTGAAGGAAACATTCTGGTGGACCGGAATGAAGAAGGATATTGCAGCATATGTAGCAGTTTGACAAAGGTAGAGCATCAGAAGCCAGCAGGATTGTTACAACCATTGCCGATACCCGAATGGAAGTGGGATAAGATAGGCATGGATTTTATCACAGGACTACCCAGGACGAAATCAGGCTATGACTCGATATGGGTAGTAGTTGATCGTTTGACAAAGGTAGCACATTTTATTCCCGTTAAGACCACTTACACCAGTGCTAAGTTGGCAAAGATATACATGACTAGGATCATTTGTTTGCATGGAGTTCCGAGGAGTATTGTATCAGATAGAGGAACCCAATTTACCTCAAAATTTTGGAATCAGTTGCATGAAACTCTAGGAACCAGACTAGAGTTCAGCGCAGCTTTTCATCCGCAGACAGATGGACAGACCGAGAGAGTCAATCAGATTTTGGAAGATATGCTGAGAGCTTGTGCACTAGATTATGGATCTAGTTGGGACGATAACTTTCCGTATGCGGAGTTTTCTTATAACAACAGTTACCAAACCAGTTTGAAGATGGCACCTTTCGAAGCTTTATACGGAAGGAGGTGCAGGACACCGTTGTCATGGGACGAAGTTGGAGACCGTCAATTCTTTGGACCAGATTTAATTAAGGAGTCTGAACGGAAAGTTAAGTTGATTCGCGATAGGCTCAAGGTAGCCCAGTCCAGGCAGAAGAGCTACGCAGATTCTAAATGCAAGGAGACAGTTTACGAAACCGGAGACAGAGTTTATCTTCGAGTATCCCCACTTCGAGGAGTTAAGAGCTTTGGAGTTAAGGGAAATTAGCACCGTGTTTCGTTGGACCGTATAAGATCTTGCAGCATATGGGAGAAGTCGCTTATAAGTTGGAATTACCAGAGGGACTGTCAGGAGTTCATGATGTATTCCATGTTTCTCAGCTGAAGAAATGTCACGCCGAAATGGCGGAGGTACCGCTAAGAGATACAGTGCCACTTGAAGCAATTCAGTTGAAGGATGACTTAACGTATAAGGAGAAACCAGTCAAGATTCTCGAGTTTTCCAGCAGAGTTACTCGCAGCAAGGTTATCAAGTTTTGCAAAGTTCAGTGGAACCACCACTCAGAGGATGAAGCCACCTGGGAAAGAGAAGAAGATTTGCTCAAGGACCACCCTCACCTATTTTCTAGCCAACCCGAATCTCGAGGGCGAGATTCATCTTAAGGGGGGTAGGTTTGTAACATCCCAAATTTTGTAATTTGGAATGTTATACACTAGATCATCATGCATAGCATATTTTCTTGCATTTTGGTCGATCCTAGAAATTTCACGCAACTCAAGGACCTTCGGAGAGAGTTGGAGATTTCGTTATTTTCATATTTGAGAGTTTTCTCAAATTTGAAAAGAGGATCATTTGATTTATTTATTTCATCTTCAATTATTTTCCAATATCAAAAAAAATGAGAGAGGGAATAATATGACTTTCCCAAACTTAGGAAAAATGAAGATTTAATGAATAAGTCAAGTTTTGGTTTTGCTGGAGTTTTATTTGCTTTTTATTTGGATAGGGAAAAATGCGTGTTTCCAAAATTGCATTTTAGGCCCGGAGAAAGTTCATTTTGTTCGACTCATTTTTACGGAGTCGGGGAAAATTTACTTTAGAATTTCGGAGTTCGTTTAGATTTCTTCTTTTGTTTTTCTGCGCGCGGAAACCGATTTAAAAAAAAGGGAGACCGCAGCGCCCGCCTGGGCCAAGGGCCCAGCCGGCGAGGCCCAGCCGCCCCACGCGCCAGCCAGCCCCGCCACCTCGCCCGAGTCCTGGAAGGACTCCAGGCCACCGCCGCCTTGCCCGTTGCCCCCTCCCCAAGCAACACCCTCCCCCCCTCCTAGTATAAATACCCAAGCCCCCCCCCTCTCCACCCCAAGCCGCAGCCACCGCCGCCTCCCGCCCCGAGCCGCGCGCCAGCCCCGCCGCCTCTAGCTGCTGCCGCCGCCGCCTAGCTGCCGCCGCCGCCGCCCTTGCGCCGCGCCGCCCTTAGTCGCCGCCGCCGGAGCCCCTCGCCGGAGCCTCGTCGAGGTAGCCGCGCCGCGCCACCCTACCCTCGCCTCAGTTCGGTTTTTATTTTTGAAATTGTTCCGGTTCTTTTCCGTTTTCTTTTCCGGTTCTTTGGTTCGGTTTTCTTTTCCGAAACCCTAGATCGGTTTTCGTTTTCTTTCAGTTTAGTTGGTTTAGCGAGCATTCGCCGGACCGTTCGTCTTAACGAACGTGATCACCGGTTATTCCCGGTTAACGAACGTCGTTCGTTTAACCGTTCGTCTCTTTCTTTTCGTCGGATTTATTCCGCGATCGTGATCTCAGATCGATCTTCGTTCTAGTCTTTCTTCTCGCTCGTTTATCGGAATCAGGTGATTCAAGCGCCTGGAGTTTCGTCTCGAAACCGCCGTTCCGTCTAAACAAGTTGAACAAGCCTTTGCTACAGTAAAATTTGACCTAGTTTCAACTTGTTAGAACCGAGTTATTTTCTTCCGCCGTTTGTTTTTCGTTTCTTTGTTCGTTCGTTCTTTCTTTGCAACCGGAGTTCTTAAGTTGAACTTTCTGGTTTGTTCTCTTGTTCGAGTTTTACCTGTGCATTAGATGATTACTTATTGTATGCTTGTTGTTTGTCTGCGATAGATTACCCGGATTGCGCCGCTTGTTACTTCGAAACCCTAGGACTCGCGGATCATCAGCAAGGCAAGTAACACTTTGATCATACCTTTTCTACAACCCATGTTTTATTGCATTAGATCAATCCTCACATTGCATGATTAGGATCTAATTAAATTGTGGGATGGGAAGTAGATGAGGTAGTACCTATTACCTGTATTATTATGAAACCTTTGGGAGTTACTTCTACATTTGCTTATTATGCCAGGCTATGCTAGTAGACGTGGATTGGGTGAGTGATATCCATGACAGATGTGAGTTTGTTAATTTTAATGGTTTACTTAAGGTGGCAACTTAAATACACATCTGGGTGGATTGAGGCACCTGATGTCTATCGGGACTTGCCTGTTTTATTTCGGACCGCCACCCAGGCTCAAAGGGATCATAAGATCATTCATGCTAGTAACTTCCGTGTGCAGCCACAAGCCATTATGGGCTCTGGCATAGTTGACTAAGTCGTGCGAACTCTTACGGGTAGACTAGCAGATGGTAGGGGAAAGTAGGTGTACCGGTCTACCCACATGTAAGGTGCTAGCTGCTTCTGAAAGACTGTGTCTCGGTCATCCGTCTTCTCAAACACCCTGCAGTGCGAGATACCAAACGGAGGCGATCGAGTCTTGTGGGGAAAAGTGCGCAAACCTCTGCAGAGTGTACAAACTAATCATGATTAGCCATGTCCAATTATGGACAACTTGAGTATCTAGTTACTTGAATATCATGTGAATCTCATCATGTTACTTCTAATTAATATTGTTGGGTTTAATTGTTCACTTAATTGGGATCGGAATGCTGTCAACCATTCTCGATGTTTCACAACTACCATGATAGTTAAATAAATTTATTCCTTTGCAGTAGGGAAAAACTGGCTTTACGCAAAACTGTAACCATAGAGCTTTCCACCAGCCATATATGCATGTAGTATAGCTGTTTCATTCCATTACTCTCTATGTGTTACATTGCCAGCATATTCCATGTGCTGACCCGTTTTCGGGCTGCAACTTCTCATGTTGCAGACTTTTCAGACGACGAGTAAGGTGCTTTTAGGTCGTGGTCCTATACTCAGTGATGCCGTTGGAGTTGATGGACCCATTTATCTTCCGAGTCTTCCGCTGTTATCGTTATTAGATGGACTTAAGCCATATTTATTGTAATAAGTTCTCTTTGAGACAACGATGTAATAAGTGTGTGATTGCCACTCTGCTATAAATCCTTTGATGTACTGTGTGGTGTCAGCATTACTGATCCAGGGATGACACCGGAGCACAGTAGACTTGATCCATTCGGGTCGGGTCGCTACACCATTAGTGTTAGTTCCATCTATAACCCTTTTCCTAGTACTGCATGTCACATAAACCATGATAACATTGACCTCCTATTTTAACTGATATGACAGGCGGGCCCACAACAGGTCTATGTTTATCCCTTGTGTTAGGTTTAGCAAATATTGCAGCTTCTTCACAGAAATAAATAACATGCCCATCTAGATCTTCTTCCAACAGATCTTTAACCATAGCAATGCTAGGTTCAACTTTAATTTGTTCATCAGGTTTAGGTGTTCCAATATAGCTTTTGTTAACCACAGTTGAAACTTTAGCATGTTCCTTTATCCTAACAGGAAAAGGTTGTTTCTCAATATAAGTAGAAGGTACAACTAGATCAACATTATGAACTATAGTTTCTTCTTTAACTGGTACCGGTTCTTTAATTTCTTCATTAATAGGTGGGTGATATTTAAACAACTTCTCTTTAGGGAGTTCAACATGAGTAGCAAATGATTCACAAAAGGAGGCTACTATCTTAGAGTCAAGTCCATATTTAGTGCTAAACTTTTGAAAAGCATCGGTATTTATAAAAGATTTAACGCAATCATACATAAACTTTCTATTGTTCCATACTATTATATTATCAAATTCGGATGTTTTATATGCATTTATATGCTATTTAATATGATTTTTGGGACTAACCTATTAACCTAGAGCCCAGTGCCAGTTTATGTTTTTACCTTGTTTTTGAGTATCGCAGAAAATGAAAATCAAACAAAGTCCAATTGACCTGAAATTTCACGGAGATCATTTTTGGACCAGAAGAAGCCCACGGAGTACCGGAGATGGGCAGAAAAGTCCTGAGGCCACCACGAGGGTGGGGGCGCGCCCTACCCCCTGGGCGCGCTCCCTAGCTCGTGGCCGCCTCGGGGAACCCCCTGACTTGTTCCCGACTCCAACACCTCTAATATATACCCAAACTTCCAGAAAGAAACCTAGATCGGGAGTTCCGCCGCCGCAAGTCTCTGTAGCCACCGAAAACCAATGTAGACCCGTTCTGGCACCCTACAGGAGGGGGAATCCTTCTCCAGTGGCCATCTTCATCATACCGGCTCTCCATGACGAGGAGGGAGTAGTTCACCCTCGGGGCTGAGGGTATGTACCAGTAGCTATGTGTTTGATCTATCTCTCTCTCTCGTGTTCTTGATTTTGGCATGATCTTGATATATCGTGAGCTTTTCTATTATAGTTGGATCTTATGATGTTTCTCCCCCTCTACTCTCTTGTGATGAATTGAGTTTTCCCTTTGAAGTGGTCTTATCGGATTGTGTCTTTAAGTATTTGAGAACACTTCATGTATGTCTTGCATGTGCTTATCTGTGGTGACAATGGTAAATCACGTGATCCACTTGCTGTATGTTTTGGTGATCAACTTGCGAGTTCCGTGACCTCGTGAACTTATGCATAGGGGTTAGCACACGTTTTCGTCTTGACTCTCCGGTAGAAACTTTGGGGCACTCTTTGAAGTTCTTTGTGTTGGTTGAATAGATGAATGTGAGATTGTGTGATGCATATCGGATAATCATACCCACGGATACTTGAGTTGACATTGGAGTATCTAGGTGACATTAGGGTTTTGGTTGATTCGTGTCTTATGGTGTTATTCTAGTATGAACTCTAGGATAGATTGGATGGAAAGAAAAGCTTCGTGTTATATTACTACGGACTCTTGAATTGTTCGATCAAAAATGATAACTTTGAAGTGGTTTCCTACCCAACAATAATCTCTTCGTTTGTTCTCCGCTATTAGTGACTTTGGAGTGACTCTTTGTTGCATGTTGAGGGATAGTTATATGATCCAATTATGTTATTATTGTTGAGAGAACTTGCACTAGTGAAAGTATGAACCCTAGGCCTTGTTTCGTAGCATTGCAATACAGTTTACGCTCACTTTTACCACTTGCTATACCTTGCTGTTTTTATATTTTCAGATTACAAAAACCAATATCTCCCATCCATATTGCACTTGTATCACCATCTCTTCACCGAACTAGTGCACCTATACAATTTACAATTGTATTGGGTGTGTTGGGGACACAAGAGACTCTTTGTTATTTGGTTGCAGGATTGTTTGAGAGAGACCATCTTCATCCTACGCCTCCCGCGGATTGATAAACCTTAGGTCATCCACTTGAGGGAAATTTGCTACTGTCCTACAAACCTCTGCACTTGGAGGCCCAACAACGTCTACAAGAAGAAGGTTGTGTAGTATACATCACCTGACTCTTTACCTGCGTCAAGTTCCCAATCTTCAGAGTCGCATTTAATTATTTCCAATATATCCCACCAGAATTCAATAGTCTTCTTCATAAAAGAACCAGCAAAATAAGTATCAATCATGGTTTGATCATTATGAGAAAGCCGAGCATAAAAGTACTGGATAATATTTTTTTCTTGAGAGCTCATGATTGGGCATAAATATAACATTGACTTAAGCCTCCCCAAGATATAGCGATACTTTCTCCTTCATGAGGCCAAAAATTATATATATAATTCCAATCACGATGAACTAGATGCGTAGGATAAAATTTTAGGTGGAACTCCAATTTCAAACGATTCCAATTCCATGATCCAATATCATCGCATAGCCTATACCATGCCAATGCTTTTACCTTCAAAGATAAAGGGAAAACCATTTTCATAACTTCATCTTCGGGTGAACCAGAAAGCTTAAACAATCCACAAATTTGTTCTACATATATCAAGTGCATATCACGATGTTCGGTTCCATCTCCTGCATAAGGATTAGCTAGCAGTTGTTCTATCATACCCAAAGGAATTTCATATTCCATATTTTTAGTAGGTGCAGTAGGTTGAGGGGTAGCTAATTGTGGTTCTGGACGAGGTGAAGATACCCCGAACAAACCCCTCAAAGGACTCTTTTCCATAGTAAAAAGTAACAAAAAATTTCAGCACAATGTATAAAATGTTTCCTTACCAAAGGCACTTCACTCCCCGGCAACGGAGCCAGATAATAGACTTGATGACCCACAAGTATAGGGGATCAATTGTAGCTCTTTTTGATAAGTAAGAGTGTCAAACCCAACGAGGAGCAGAAGGAAATGACAAGTAGTTTGCAGTAAGGTAATGTGTGCAAGTGCTGAAATTGCAAGTAGCGGAGTAGTTTGATAGCAAGATAATTTGTAACGAGCATGAAACTATAGTAGTAAAAAATATGAAGCAAGGTAGCCCAATCCTTTTTAGGCAAAGGACAGGCCAAAACGGTCTCTTATGATAAGCAAAGCGTTCTGGAGCGTACACGGGAATTTCATCCAGTCACTTTCATCATGTTGGCTTAATTAGTGTTCGCTACTTTGGTAATTTGTATATGTGGGTAGACCGGTGCTTAGGTGTTTTTCTTACTTGAACAAAGCTCCTACTTGTGATTAACCCTCCCGCAAGCATCCGCAACTATGAAAAAAGTATTAAGAATAAATTCTAACCATATCTTTAAACTCATGGATCCAATCGGTCCCTTACGGAATAGCGCATAAACTTGGGTTTAAGCTTCTGTCACTCTGGCAACCCATCATCTAATTGCTACTCCATAATGCATTCCCTTAGGCCCAAATATGGTGAAGTGTCATGTAGTCGGCTTTCACATGACACCACTAAGGGAATAACAACATACATACTATCAAAATGTCGAACACATGTCAAATTCACATGATTATTTGCAACATGATTTCTCCCGTGACCTCAAGAACAAAAGTAACTACTCATAAATGATAAACATGCTCATTATCAGAGGATTATTATATAGCATAATGGATCTGGACATATAATCTTCCACCAAATAAACCATATTGTAATCAACTACAAGATGTAATCAACACTACTAGTCACCCACAAGCACCAATCTATAGTTCCGGTAACAAGATTGAACACAAGGGATAACTAGGGTTTGAGATGAGATGGTGTTGATGGAGATTGCCCTCCCCAAGATGGGAGAGTTGTTGGTGATGATGATGACAATGATTTCACCCTTCGGGAGGGAAGTTCCCCCGACAGAATCGCTCCGCCGGAGGGCAAAACTGCTCCTGCCCAAGTTCCACCTCGAGATGGCGGTGTTCCGTCCCGAAATTCCTTATCTTATTTTTTAAGGTAAAAGTGACTTATATACCAGAAGACGGGCACCGGAGATGGGCCGAGGAGGGCAAAACCCACCAGGGCGCGCTTGGGCTCCCTACCGCGCTCAGGTGGGCTGTGCCCACCTGGTGGTCCCCTCTGGTAGTTATTTGCTTCAATAATTCTTATATTTTCCATTAAAAATCTCCATGAAGTTTCAGCTCATTTGGAGTTGTGCAGAATAGGTAGCCTGACGTAGCTTTTTCAGGTCCAGATTTCCAGCTGCCGGAATTCTCCCTCTTGGTGTGTACCTTGCAAATTATGAGAGAAAAGGTATTAGAATTACTCCAAAAAGAATTATTATGAATGAAAATATTATAAATAACAGCAAGAAAATATGATGCAAAATGGACATGTCAATGGATTGCATGTCTCGTACACGTACCCGCGTGGGTGCGAGGCATTGGGCTCTAAATGAACCCGAGCAAGCCGTTCATTTACTGAATCTGAGTGATTGCACTGGCTACGCATTACTGAACCCGAGCGATCGATTGATCCCGGGTTTTTAACTGAACCTGATCGAGTGATTCCTTCACTACTGCTGCTAACTGAAGCTGATAAACCTGCTGCCTCTTGATGAACAGTGAGCGTTGTTGGGGGTTGGATGAACAGTTCCGGTGGGGGTTGGATGAACAGGACCCCGTGGTAGTAGGTCGTTGCCGCTGGATGAATAGGACCCCGAGGAGGCCGCCGCACCCCAGCCGGTTGGGGGTGGATGAACAGGAGCATCTTTCGACCATACGCGATCGAACACAATTCCATTTCCTCCATTTTGCGGTACGCTAGACCATTCCCTATGAACAAGGCCCCATTTCGATCGTACGCTGTTGAACGGAAGGACAGTTTCCTCCATTCTGTGGTATGTCAGACCTCATTTCGGCTGTTCCGACCAAGCCGATTGGCTTCCGACGAACACCATGTATTTCGTTGCCTCCCGATGAATACGACGCATTCTGTCACCTCCCATGAACATGACGCAGTTTCTTCATTCCGAACCAACCGGTTGGCTTCTGATGAACAGGATGTCATTGCTGCCGTCCTTTGCCTCTCCATGTACAGGAGCCCTAGCCGTACGTATGCGCAAGCACGCGTTCGAGACCCCGCCCGTATGTACGTACATGACCGTATTTCTTGGCATCTGGTTGTACGTATGTGTACATGATTTTGACTAGACTGCATGAACTACTACCGCTCCTTACTCGACCACGATTCATCGTGGCAGACAGATCGATCGACCGGTATGTACACAAACAACGCTATGTACGCTTCGACCATGTGCGTCCCAACTGCCAAGGAGGATAAGGATGCACTTCCTTGCGTGCGAAGATATAGCTGGTTGGTCCCAAGTGTCAGGGGGAAGAATCATTTTTTGCCCGTAATAAGGACGCAATTTCTTGCGTGCGAAGATGTAGCTGGTGGGTCCCAGTTGTCAGGGGGAGAAAACATTATTTTTAAGGTAAAAAGGATGCAGTTGCATGCATGCGTCCATGGGCGCGGTGCGTCCCCACTGTTAGGCTCTCCACGTACAGTCATCTTCCAATGACTCTTGTTTGTTGACCATATTGACCACACAGTGCAGAGCGCACCAAGGCCGGTGGACGACGGCGAGGCCCTAGACTGGAAAGCCCTAGAGATGGGCAAGACGCGATAGTGGAGTCGCAGACGGAGAGGAGTGGGAAACTTGACTGGTTCGGGTGCGCGGTGGGCCTACACTCGACAGATAATAACTAGCGGTGTGGAGGAGTGGAGGGGTGTCCTGGCCTTCGGTGGGGTAGCGTTTCACTGCGAGGCGCCAAAATAGCGCGCTAGATGGCGGAGTCTAGAGCAGGCGGTCCCGGCAGCGCTGGGGGAAGAAGACGAGTTGAGGAATGTCGGTCGTTGGATGTAAATACAAAGCCTTTCTTAGGATTCATCCTTTGTATATTTATTTTTTGCGAAAGTGCTTAGGCTTCGACCAACTGGCGCACATGTCAGCCAGTCCATTTGTTTTTTAGTATATTTGGTGGGCTGGGTGAAATAATGTTGTAGCGTCTATATAGCCAGTTTATATATTATGGTGGAATTTAAAGCCCATTTGCATTTTTCTCGAAATCCGCGGACTTAAGGATAAGGGTGGCATGGGTATTATTAACCTTTCGATCCAGAACAGAGCCCTCCTCACTAAGCACCTCCACCAATTCTACAACAAGGAAGATATCCCATGGGTGTCATTGATATGGGACACCTATTATAATGGTGTTGTTCCACATGCAACAGTTCAATGTGGATCCTCATGGTGGAGATATATTACGAAGATTAATGATGTCTATAGAGAAAATTTGACTATCACAGTTAATTCTGGTGACACTGCACTTTTCTGGCATGATTCATGGTTTCTCAATGGGCGCTCCATCCCAGTGAAAGAGAGATTTCCACGGCTATTCTCCTTCACCATGGATGATAAAATCTCAGTTAGAGATTTCATAGAGGATTTGTACATACAAGCATAATTTCAACTTCCATTGTCCCCCGAGGAAATGGAGGAACTTCAAACCTTGTAGTTTGACATTCGAGCTTTAGAGAGAGATCCCACTGCATCTAATTCCTGGTCATGGATTCCTAGAAAAGGTAGTTATTCTGCCAAAAGCTACTATGTTCTCATGCACTCCACATTGCCAGATGATGACCCTTCCAAGTGGATCTGGAAGTGAAAATGCATCATGAAAATCAAAGTCTTTGCATGGCTAATGCTCAATGATCGCCTAAACACAAGAGATATGCTACTCAAAAGACATTGGAGACCTGAGGATGATGATAACCTACGTAATGTGTGTTGCACACCTGCATGAGGACATAGATCACCTATTCTTTAAGTGCAACTTCAGTACCAGAGTATGAAATTATCTACAAATACAGTGGCATGGTGGGATGTCCATCATAAAATGCATTCTGGTTGCCAAAAGAGGCTTTCGACAACCCTTCTTCTTTGAGGTAGTGTTTCTGGCTACATGGAGTATATGGACTACAAGGAATGACAAAATCTCTAGGCACATCAGGCCTACTTTTGGAGCATGGAAGGCCAAGTTCATTCATGATATAACTTTACACTCCCACAGAATGAAGGCTGATGTGAAACCACTATTGCTGCAATGGATTAAAGCACTACTTTAAATATCCTAATGCGTCCACTTTGGACTATATTGTCCATTGCAATGATGTTGATCATATTGCTAGTTGTAATCATTTTGTTTGTAATTAATTGCATGTAAATAGGTAAGCTCTAGCTCTTAGTTAGCCTAGTTTTCTTAGCTTATGTACATATTTAATTTGTAGAGACTGTGCTAGAATTTGTGGTGGAGGTTTTGAATAAAGGGTTGTGGGGCTTTAGCCTCACAGTATTTAGTCAAAAAAACATGCGATCGAACTTCAACTTTTCCTTTTCACTTTCGCATTGTCTCTTTGCATCAACAATGACCCAACAAAGATCATCATCGATCACATCATCTGGTTCCTCTTGATCTTCAGCTTCCCCCGTTGCAGCATCACCGTATTCAGGAGGCACATAGTTGTCATCATCCTCTTCTTCTTCGTTGTCGTCCATCATAACCCCTCTTTCTTCATGCATGGTCCAAACATTATAGTGTGGCATGAAACCCTTATAAAGCAGGTGGGTGTGAAGTATTTTTCGGTCATAGTAAGACTTCGTATTACCACATATAGGGCATGGACAACACATAAAACCATTTTGCTTGTTTGCCTCAGCCACTTCGAGAAAATTATGCACGCCCTTAATGTACTCGGAGGTGCGTCTGTTACCATACATCCATTGTCGGTTCGTCTGCGTGCATTATATATAATTAAGTTTGTCAAAAACGATTATAGAACATCATGAATACAAAAGTGGCCAAATTAATAGAAGTTCATCATCACATTAAAACCAGAGTACATACATAGTTCTAATTGAACAACATATAGCTCTCAAGAGCATCTAATTAAACCATACATTGAAACTATCTAAAATATTTCAATGCAACTACAAATGCGATCATAATCGCAACTAAGGTAACAATTGATCCAACGACATAATGATACCAAGTCTCAGTATGAATGACATATTTTCTTATCTTCAAGTGTATTGCATCTATCTTGATCTTGTGATAATCGACGACATCCGCAACATGCAAGTCCAATATCATCTTCTCCTCCTCCATTTTTTTTTCCTTCAAGTAATTGTTTTTTTCTTCAATTAAATTTAACCTCTCGACAATAGGGTCGGTTGGAATTTCCGGTTCACATACCTCCTAGAGAAAAAAAAGCTATGTCACGTTGGTCAGCATAATTGTCATAAACACTAAATGAACCAAATAGTTATAAAAGATAATATATACCACATCTGAATCATAGACAGGACGAGGGCCGACGGAGGCGAATACCAAAACCATCGCACTATGTAATAACAAACAATAATAGAAGTAAGAAAATTACACAAGTATCTATCTAAATCATACAAGTAAGAACTTTTTTTCTTTTAGAAAGAAGAAAAGAACAAGAGGCTCACCACGGTGGTGCCGGCGACCAGATCGGCGCGAGCGATCGACGGCGGTGAGGATGGAGACGGGACAGGACGGACCGCCAAACCTAGACAAATCTTGAGGAAAATGTAGTTTCGATAAGGAGATCCGGGAGAAGAAAGCACAAGTGTACCTCGGGCGTTTCATCAAACACCTCATGTGCATAGGAGGTGAGTTAGAGCACCACAAAGTACTCCCATGGCCGGCCAAAAAAACAGAGCAGTGCACTGCTCTGCTCACGGGCAAGGGGTATATATAGGCTTCCCTTTGGTCCCGGTTTGTGATTAGAACCGGGACTAAAGGACCACATTTGTCCCGGTTCCAGTCACCAACCGTGACCAAAGGATGCGGGCCAAGAGCGAGGCCTATTGGTCCGGAATAGTGTTTGGAATCGAGACCAAAGGGGTCAAACGAACCGGCACCATTGGCCCCTGAGGCCCGACTGACGCCCTGGACACATGCACCAACAGATTGGTATAGTTCACTCGCCAAGCTCACCAAGTTAATGCACCCAAAGACTCCACGGTCGATCATTGTGAGAGGACATGGCGTTACTAATCTTCTCTGCACGCACTAATCAAGCATACTCCACCGCTAGGCATGCTTGGTCGATCCATCCGCCGAGCCCAACATCGAACCGTCTCCAAAATTAATTAATACCCCGCAACCGATTCCAACATCCAGCGACCACAATTTATGCATTGGCTCACACGAATCAGATTTATATCTGTGGACGCAATACTTGACAGCATCATAATACACGGCAAATTTACCTGAAAGATACTGTCTTCATATAATCTAAATCAATACTCCCTTCATTTTTATTTACTCTGCATATTAGAGTTGACTAAAATCAAATTTCATAAAGTTTGACCAAATTTGTAGAGAACAATATAAATATTGACCATAACAAATTTATATGATGTGAAAGCACATTCAATAAAAATTTAATGGTATTGATTTCTAATCGTATATGTTATATTTTTGTTTATAAATTTGGTCAAAGTTTACAAAGTTTGACTTTGACCAAAGCTAATACGCGGACTAAATAAAAACGGAAGGAGTACTACTCTAGTTAAAATGTAGCTCTTGATATGGCATCAATGAATGTTAAACTGTAACAAGGGGACAATGTAGGGCAAGGTACTCGATCGCCGACACTGCAGGACCACCTGCGTCATCATATGGTGTAGTTCACTAGTCTAGTTCACGAACTTATTGATCAACTACTCCAGGATCGGTGATTTTGAGAGTACATGTCGCTATTAATCAGCCGTGCACGAAGCCACGAATCAACCACACTGGACTGAAAGAATGCACACATGCATGCCTGGTCCATCCATCAGCTGCCGAATACAACATCCAATCATCTCCAAAACGCATTAATATATCCATCAACCAATTCCAACATCCAACAACCAAAATTTATGTGCTGACTCTCACTAACCGGATTTATCCATCTGGACACAATAGGTGGTATTACCATGTTGGTTTGAAGCCCTATTTAAGCCCATGCGCCCCCCTACGAAACTCATCACCAGTATAATCACTTTGAAAATCTAGTTATCTCATCTTCTACAGCTGAGCTCACCACCACTACTATTGCTAGCTAGATCGAGATGGCCCGTGCTGCAGTTGCTCAGGTTGTGCTGGTTGCCCTAGTGGCGGCAATGCTCCTCATAGGCACCGACGCGGCCATCTCATGCAGTCAGGTGAACTCGGCCTTGAGCCCCTGCATCTCCTATGCCCGCGGCAACGGCGCCAACCCGTCTGCGGCCTGCTGCAGCGGCGTCAGGAGACTTGCCGGCGCAGTGCGGAGCACTGCCGACAAGAAAATGACATGCAACTGCATCAAGAGCGTTGCTGGTGGGCTCAACGCTGGCAAGGCGGCCGACATCCCCTCCAAGTGCAGCGTCAGCATCCCATACGCCATCAGCCCTTCCCTCGACTGCTCTACTATTCGCTAATCGACCACTGCCCACCATGGCTGCCGCATATAGCGCCATCCGTCGTTGCTGAGTATGCTGAGGTCACAAATACATATGAATAAACGCTCTGATCTGATCTCCGTGTGAGGGAGAAAGGAGTGCGTACGCTGACCCAGCTCTGCATGGCCGGCCACTGTCGTACTATTGTTGTTTTTTACTTTCACTCCCTTTGAGGAGGCACGAGACTTTATCGTACGTTGTACCATGTACACTTTCAGTATATGGATTGTACTTATAATTATTTCTTTCCGGTATTTTACTCCACATGACAACCGTAAGAGATGATGAAAATAAAGTGACTGCATAGGACCTCTTACGGTGTTTAATTATACGGAAATGCTGTACGGACGACAAAAGTGTAGACGATGTGAAGACGATTAAAAATTGGGCGGCCATTAGCTCTCCTGTACACATGCATGCGCGGCTGGATTTCACCGTCGTGCATGAATCGTCTGTCTTTGTCGTCCGTATAGCATTGCTGTTAATTATAAGGGCATCTTCAACGGCAACCAGCAAAATTCTTCTCGCACCCGTCCGTGGTCTTGGGTCAGGGACTAGTCCGCAGACACGAATGTAGGAGGACGCCATCCAATGCTAGCCGCATACATCCGACCAACCATTCAAACCAACCTCATGATATTTGGTCAAACCGGACGGATTTCATTCAAGTACGGATATAATTTACATAAAAAGGTCGATATTTGACCGTTTAACTGAAAATCAAGAAAGGAAACCGAAACCCTATACCGGACGACCACCTCATACACGTGGCCACCCGGCCCTGCCATACCGACGTCTCCGTCGTCGCCGTCGTCATCATCGTCCCTCCAGGGGCGGAACAACGCAGGAGGGCCGCGGCTGCCTTGTCCGGGGCCGCTGCCTGCCACTCGTGGAGGAGCCGCTCCACCTCCTGCTGTGCCGTGTGGAGGGCCGCTGCAGCCACTGCCACGACCGGTGTTAGTGAAGCAGTCGTTAAGCGATCACTCCTTGCTGATCTTGGTAAGCTCGCCTTCAATGCACCGACGACGCCCGCGTCCATCTCCATGGTGGTCACGGAGCAGTCGAACGCCCATGCGGCGGTGGTCTGGGTCATTGCGGACCAAGTTCAGCGCCATGTCTCTCTTGGCGAACAAGGAGTGGCGACTGGCATTGCTCTGGTCGTACCTCGCCCGCTGCCAAGCCGCACGCTCCGCCTCGAACACGACGGCCCTCGAGCCCAAGGGGCCGCAGTAACCGCCTCCTCGGAGGTATACTGAAAATCTCTCCGAGAATGAAAGCATGCTTAGATTTGTTGCTGCTGCGTCTGTTTATCATCTTGACCGCTTCAAGACAATCTGACCCAATATCCAAGGGTAAGTTGCTCCATTGCAACGCCAACCATATATCCTCTCGCAGTGCCAGGAGTTCGGTTTCCAGAACGTCACCGCATCCCTGTATGTGTCTGCATGATGTGAAGACAATGGAACCCTCATGATCCCTTAGAATCATACCAGATCATGCTTCCTCGCCAACCACCGAAGCATCTGTATTTAGTTTCACTCTACCAATGTCCGGTTTAGCCCATTGTACATCAACCACCCCATCCACAGAGCAGCCAAAAGGCCATTTTGAAATAATACATGTACCCACGACGGCCTTCCCTTTGATAGGACCAGTGTGTGGATCAAATTTGATGTTATAAAGTGAAGACAGGTAACTAGACAAAGACAGCACTGACACATCCATTGGAGGTGGTTGCTTGGGGTGAACAATCTCATTACGAACGAACCAGATTTTCCAGAACAACATCATCACATACAATCTGCCTTCCTCATTCAGCTCACACAAAAGATGGGTGAACCAATCATAGCGGACCGGTTTTAACATTCATCTAGGTGGGAGCTCCGACTCCTTTGCCATCAACTTCCATAGCACCCTACCATGATTACAACTGCAAAAAACATGGAATGAAACCACCTCTTCCATATCACACACTAGGCATAACGGTGACACCTCTAGTTTTCTTTCGACTTTGTTAGTCCGGTTTGCCAATGAGTCTGTGGCCAATCTCCAGGCAAAACTCTGAACTTTTAGTGGAGCCATACTGTGCCATATGTGGTTCTAGTAATCCAGTATACCGTCTGATCTGATGCTGGAGGACTTCCCCGTGGATTCATCAACTCATCACTAGCAAGTTTGTATGCACTCCGGATAGAGAAAACACCGTTCTTTTTGGGCGCCCATGCCAAGAATTCCTCCCCAAAGCGAGTAAAGAAACGGATTTTCAGAATTTCCACAATATCCACTCGGAGAAAATACTAATTTAGTTTATCCATGTCTCAATTACCTCAAGAAGAAATAAGGCCACCAGATGGCTCCCTACCAATCCATCGATCTGTCCAGATACGAACATGTTGGCCCATCCCAATCCTCCATACCATGCCTTTTTTCAAGAGATCTAACCCATGGACAATCGCTTGCCAAGTAGGCGATGGCTTGCCAGAAAACACAGTATCCAAAAGGCGTCCATTTGGGAAGTATATTGCTTTAAGTAACCTGGCACACAAACTATCTGGAAACTCCAGAATTCTCCAGGCTTGGCGCACTAGTGTAGAACCGGGGTTCGTAAGGCCCTTTAGTGCCGGTTTGGTAACCGGCGCTAAAATGTAGGCACTAAAGCCCCCCCCCCTTTAGTACCGGTTCAGCACGAACCGGTGCTAAAGGGCAACCACGTGGCACGAGCCAGCTTCGGGGGCAGGAAGCCCTTTAGTACCGGTTGGTGTCACCAACCGGTATTAAAATGTTGGGGGGTTTTGGGTTTATGATTTCTTTTTCATTTAATTTTGTGTTTTCCATTTAATTATTTTTCGTTTGCTAGTATTTTACGATACTACATATTGTACACGTTATGCATATACATAAATAGAATTTCTAGTAGAACCGATCATAATATATATATATATATATATATATATATATATATATATATCATCGAATGTCTCACAACCACCATTAATTAATTCACACATATATACACCCATGTATATATATATATACAATTTCTCCTAATTGGTTCCTTCAGAGCTAGTGGCATTAGCCTAGCTAATTGGTGCCTTCGGAGCACGATAACAATTGGAAGTGGTTCATGGGGGCGGTAGCGGGTAGTAGTATTCTCCTTTGGGATCTATGACCTGCTCGAGCAAAAATCCCGCTATTTCCTCTTGAATTGCTTCTATGCGGTCCTGTGCTAGGAGCTTGTCCTGCACCTCTTTGAACTGTTAAGAAGGAGATCAATATGCATGTGTATTAGTTGTGTGACTAGATATTGATAATGGTGTAAAAATTGTGAATAGTGTTCTGACAATCGATATCGTACCCACTCCTGTCTTTGAGATTTGCTCCTTTCAGACGCCATCATGCGAATGTTCTCGCAAACGTAGTATGCACATAGATCATTCCCCGGCGCCTGCTCCAGGGCCTTTACGAGAATGGAATTTGATCAGATAATAATTAATCAAGCATGATAATTAAAGAGATGGCAGCTAGATAGTACTACTTAATTACTTACCTTGGGTTGATACCATTTCAGATTTTGTTTCCATGGGCCTGGAGTGGCCCTGATGAACTTTGCCCAAGCCCTGCCCGCCGACAAAGAAAAGGAATAAATGGGTTATTAAATAGTTGTTATCAGGAAATGACGAACTAATTAATTAGGCCGAGATATAGTTAATAATGATTGAAATTACCTGTTAACTATCCCCTTCACGATGGTGTAGTCACTTGCTTTCTTAAGTAGTGAGTCTAGTACTTCAACTGTTCCTTCATCAACTTTAATGATTAACAAGATCCAGTGAAATCTGCATGCACACACGTTTGCATGTCTTAATTAAGCGGGCATATGTAAGCAAAAACATGTAGCCATAGCTAGTAGGGAAAAACATAATTTGTAGTACAAGACAGTGTGACTCACTGGAAGTTGTAAGGAAGAAGTATATCTTCATTGTATTTGAGTTCCTTGAAGAACTATAGCATGCTTTCCTCTACACTTTTTTCGTGATATGGATCTATTTTCCATGTGTATTCATTAATGGTATTTGGGTCAACGAACCCAATGCCATAGCGTCCACCTTTTTTCATTTCATAAATCTTCATCCTGCATAATACCACAGAAAAGAATATAGTGAGGATAATTACAGGTAATGATTGATCAAAATGATCACTACAGCTAGCATGAGACTTAAATTACAAAAAGAAATCACTTACAGACAATAGCAACTGACGATAGATTTGTCGAGTGCGTCTTTATTGTATAGCTGAAATAGTTCTGAATACTCAATGGTCACAGCTTTCTCATGGTAGTAATGCTCCTTGTTGACATTCACCATGAGGGACTCTCGATTGGAAATCTTGGTAATGTCCATGTACCATTGATGCAATTCATACATTCTCGTTGGAAGCTTATTGACCTCCTCTGGCTCGACCAGAGATTGGCCCCGGGCATATTTCCGTTTTATTTCCTCCTCTCTAGTCGGAGATATGGGCTCGATATCGAGGAGTTGTCCAATAGTGATCCCGATCGATTCAGCCTGCGCAATATGCTCCTCGGTTATTACCACATCGCCCACCCCGGGAACGTTAACGGTTTGCCCACAATAATATTGGGCGCGCCTACTCTCATGTGTTGTTGGTACAACAAGCGGGGGGATTGATTGCGACGCCTGTTCTCCCAACTGGGGAACGGTTTTACCGCTCCTTTTGCCAGCTGATTTGCTCGAGCTCGAGCTCGCCTCTTTCTGTAGACGTGCTCGATTTAACTTCTTGATGTGGCGCTCATAGTCTGTGTCAACAGGCTTGGGAGCTGGTGGTCTAGCCATACGAATGAAGTGATCAATCTTTTCCATAGGCACTTTCTCCCTTGGCGGCGGTGGCGGTTTCGATGCAAAATGGGCTTCCACCTCGGCCTTCGATATGGCTACGTTTTCCTCCTCGGACTTGTCGTAAGGCCTCTGCGGAAGAGGCGCGAGGCTTGTACAATATTGAAATCGCTTGCCTCCGCCTGTACCTCCAGTACTACTTCGACTTGTACCGCTACGCACCATAGCTGAGGTGGCTCTCTTCCGTGATTGCTGAGGCGGCGAAGACGGCTGACGTGGCTGAGTTGGAGGAGGAGGAGTGGCCTGAAGCTGTGCCGGACTTGGAGGAGGAGTGGCCTGAAGCTGTGGCGGACTTGGAGGACGAGTGGCCTGACGCTTTGCCGGACTTGGAGGAGGAGTAGTGGCCTGAAGCTGTGCCGGACTTGGAGGAGGAGTGGCCTGACGCGTTGGTGGACTTGGAGGAGCGGGAGTCTGCTGACTCGGTGGCGGACTGCGACGAGGAGTCGGATGATTCGGTGTTGGTGGCCTTCGAAAGATGATGCAATCCTTTCTCCATAGGATGATACGATGGTAGGCCTCTTCTAGTGTGTGCTCATCGTCACCTCCAGGAATGTCAAGCTCTAGCCCCGAATATTGGTCCACCACCTCATCAACCAAGACACGAGCATAGCCCGATGGAATTGGGTTGCAATGGAAGGTTGGCTCGGGGGGATTTGTAAAAGGAAGGGCGTCCGCCACCTTCATGGATAGGTCCTTCATTTTGAAGTGTAGCTCGCAGTTAGTGTTCTCCATGATGTCATCCACTGGGTAGCTATCCAGCAATACGTCTTCCGGGGCGGAACCAACGCTGCTTCTCGGCATGGATGGGATGGTGCTATCCATTGGTGGATCATCCGCTAGCTGCTGAGACCCCCTTTGCTGGCTAAGTGAGTCGATCTGCTCCTGCTGTCGTTGGAATTTGACTGCCAAATCCGCGTGCGCTGATTCTAGGCCTTGAAGGCGTTCATAGTCTAGCTTCCTCTGCTCCTCCTCCATATTCCTCTTCTTCTCCTTCGCAATCTTCTTTCTTGCACGGGTTCTGTAGTCGGCGTTCCAGTCCGAAAACCCCTCATACCACGGGATAGCGCGCATGCCTCGTGTTCTTCCCGGGTGTTCAGGATTTCCCAGGGCACGCGTAAGCTCGTTGTTCTCTCTGTTGGGCTCAAACAACCCCGATTGAGCCTCTTCCATTGCAACAAGTAGCTTATCTTCGGCTCCGTCCAGACATGCCTTCTTCAAAACTTTGCCTGTCTTCGGGTCCAACTCCCCCCATGCGCATAGAACCAAGTCCTGCACCTGGGGGGCCAGTTCACTGTTTCTGGAGTGACACATGCATCCAGCATCTCTTTCTCAGACTTATCCAACTTAGGCATTCCCACAGCATAGCCACTTGGCCCCAGCTTATGGAACTTATCCTTTTTTGCAGCATTGGCCCTGTTTATTCTGGACCATTCCTTAGATAATTCCGAATCCTTGAATTTCACGAAATCGTCCCAATGAGCACTTTGCTTCTCTAGTGTTCCCTCGAATACTGGAGTCTTCCTTCCTCCCTTGACGTACTTGGCCCATTGACGAATCTTGTGGTTCTTGAATGCAACCGCCATCTTCCTAAGAGCAGCGTCCTTGACTTTCTCCACATCTGCATCTGTGAAATGATCTGGTAGGGTGAAATTTTCCATGAGCGTTTCCCAAAGCAAATGTTTTTGTCTGTCGTCGACAAAAGTAACTCCTGGACGTGGCTTTGCTGGCTCTCTCCATTCTTGAAGGGAGATCGGGAGTTGGTCCTTCACAAGAACTTCGCACTGACGAATGAACTTGTGCGCAATCTTCTTAGGCGCTAATGGTTCACCATTAGGTCTGATTGCCTCGATATTGTACTTTACGCCCTCCTTCAAGTTTTTGTTCGGGCCTCGTTTCGTCCTGTTGCCTAAAGATTTGCTTGATCCGGATGGCTGAAAGAAGAAAGATCGATTCGTTAATATATCTTCAAGTCATTTAAAACATGTGATGATCACTAGATGCCTGCTTATATAAGTATATATACCTCGCCGGTCTTTGTTGTTTCAAGATCAACATTTTCTTCGTCATGTTCATAGTCATGACTTCATCAATTCGGTCGTCGCGATCGAATATCATATCACCCTCCCCGATGTTGTTTAGATATTCGGAGCCGTCATAACCTTCTTCATTCTGATCATCACACTAGTGCAGAACCGGGCAATAGCACCGGTTTGTAAGGCCCTTTAGTGCCGGTTCCATAACCGGCACTAAAGTGTGGGCAGTAAAGCCCCCCCCCCTTTAGTACTGGTTCAGCACGAACCGGTGCTAAAGGGAAACCACGTGGCACGTGCCAGCTCCGGGGGCCGGGAGCCCTTTAGTACCGGTTGGTAACACCAACCGGTACTAAATGTTTGTGGGTTTTTGTTTTATTTTGTATTTTTCAATTAAATTTGTGTTATCAATTTATTTTAGGATTGTTTTATGTTATAATGAGTTGTAGTCGTCATCATCATCATCATCATCGCATATTAATAAATAAATAAACTCTAGCTAGCTAAAAATCATCGTAGTCGTCTAATTACCACTATTTAATCATCATAGTCATTACCGCTAGCTATCTAATCATCACCAACACTGGCTAGCTTAAAGAGGAAACATTCACTTTGTAACAGAAGCAAAGATATCATCGAGTTCAACATAATCATCACCAACATCGAAGTTCAGGACACGGACATGAGACACTAATTAAGAGCATGAACTAGTGCTGCTCCCTCTCAGGTAGAATAGCATAAAACATGTATAGCTCTCCTGATTCATCATACTGGAGCATGCAGATGAATCTATCTCCTAATCTTGGTTTGCGCTTCTCCTTGCTTCCCCCAAGTACTTCTCTGTGATCGTTAACAATTTTGCTCCAATCTTTCACTATTAAGCATTCTTCGCTTTCAGAAATCCTGAATGCACTCATGTGCAGTGTAGGATATCTTGGCCGTAAGCTAACCATTGACATGTCACCTTTAGTCTCGATCCACTGAGGCACAACTGTCATCGGAAGTCCCTGTTGAAGAACATCGTATAGTAATTAATATACTAAGCAATGAAAGTTTAGCTTCAAAAATAATGTATGCAAAAGATGCACCAATTAAGGACAAATAGTTAAAATCTTACCATCTTCCGATTATAGATGTGACCGTAGTTCAATACGATCACCATTGGTCGCACGTTTTGAGTACTAACATTTCTAAGTTCAGGAAAAAAATTTGTCTTGACAGTATTAAGATCCTCAAGCCATGAAACATAATGACTTATCTCCTCACAGTTTAGTTGAGCCCCGGGGCAGTAGTATGTCCTGTCTACCAAGCGCCGGACATGTTTGCTTGAACCGAAATAAGATGACAATACAAATTAGTTGTCAACTATTTTTGAATAAACTATATCAAAGACATAAACATATGCATGCATGGTTGAGAAAAAACTCACATAATGGTAGAACTGGAGGCGTTTGCACATCGACCCAGATGTCTATATTACCTTCAATATCATCTTCCGGACGAATATCAAAGGTGACAACCATACCAGGCTCAAATGCATAAGCCTTGCATAGTGCTTGCAAAGTTTTGCATTCAAAATGGGTGTATGTATCTCCATTATATAATTTGACGTTGAAAGTATACCCATGCTCCGTCTTCAAGTAAACTCTCTTTACCTCCATATCATCTATAGCACTAAAACCTATCTTATCCAAGACAAAAATTCTTGCATGGTAGGGGATACGCTAGTAGAATAGTGAAAATTTAAAATTATAAGTTGAAGCAAATGAAGCATAAGTTTTGCATTCAAATAATAATTGACAAAGTGACTTACTGTATCAACTTCGAATGTCTCATCCAGCTTGATACTGAAGCGCCTACCATCAACAAGGAAATTTCTGTCGCACAGGCCGCGCTGGTCTTCACAGTGTTCGCACATAATGAAATCTTTTTCGTCGTCAGATGACATTTCCTATGTTCATATAGGTGAAACATTAAAAACCTATTACTATCTAACATTAATTAATATCTAGCCAAATATATATTCATCTAACATTTAACATTAATATATCTAACTATATTCATCTCTAACAATTGACATTACTATATATTTAACTTTTCTATTTAATTCATCTAACATTCGACATTAATCTAACATTTATATAAAATCAAAATATATAAAAAATTAAATAAACAGAAAAACTCATTAACAAATAATATTTTAATTAGATCATCAAATCTCAGATACCTAAATTTTCTTACTAAAAATAAACTAGTTATATTAATTATTGAACTAGTTCAAATCTCATATACCTAAATAAACTAGTTCGACAATTTTCTTACTAAAAATAAACTAGTTATATTAATTATTGAACTAGTTCAAATCTCATATACCTAAATAAACTAGTTCGATAATTTTCTTACTAAAAATAAACTAGTTATATTAATTATTCAACTAGTTCAAATCTCTATAGCTCGACAATTTTCTATCTAGCTAATTCATCTAACATTCGACATTAATCAAACATTCGATCATCTAATTAACTTTTCTAAAAAACAGAAAATAAGTAAAAGAATGTGTGTGTGTATGTGTGTGTGTGTATGTGTGTGTGTGTAGTGTGTACGTATATATGTGTGTGTATGTGTGCGGCCCCGTACGCCGCCGCCCCGTACTTACGAGCGGGGGCGCCGGCGTACGGGGCGGGGGCGACGGCGTACGTACGGGCGGGGGCGCCGCCGTACGGGCCGGGTGCAACGACGACGGACGGCGGCGCGGCGGGTATACGCCAGAGCGAGAGACGTACGGGACTGCGGCGGGACGACGACGGACGGTGGCGCGCGGCGTTCGGGGCGGCAGCGCGAGACGGCCACGACGACGGGCGGCGGCGGGGACAGCGACAACGACGACGGGCGACGGGCGACGGGCGGCGAGGACGGGTTCGAGCGGCGCGCGAGAGGTTGGAGACGAAAGAAGTGGGGAGATCTAACTGCATTTTCGTAAGTGTTGTATATATAGGAGAGGCCTTTAATACCGGTTGGAGCCACCAACCGGTACTAAAGGCCAACTTTGGCGAGGCCAAGAGGCGGGAAGAGCAGGCCTTTAGTACCGGTCGGTGGTTCCAACCGGTACTAAAGGGTGGTCTTTAGTACCAGGTGGAGCCACCAACCGGTACTAAAGGCCTCGCACTGCCACCCCAAAGTTTAGTCCCACCTCGCCGGGCGAAGTGCAGCCGCACTGGTTTATAAACCCAGCCGCGGCTACCTCTTCGAACTCCTCTATATAGCAGGCTTCTGGGCCTAATTAATTAGGGCGCACTGCCCTGTGAGCCTACTGGCCCTTCTGGGCCTGCATTTGCACAGCCTAGGTCTGGCAGGCCCACAGGGTAGCGCGCCAACAAATTTTTTATATAGTTTTTTCTTTTCTGCATTATTTAATTTCTTCTATTTATTTTTTAGTAGTTTTTTATATAGTTTTTCTTTTCTGCATTATTTATTTTCTTCTATTTATTTTTGAGTAAATTTTTTGTATAGTTTTTTTATTTTCTGCATTATTTCTTTTCTACTTTTTATTTTCTTCTGGAAATTGAATGCTGCATACGGAACAATTAGGTAAATGACCGAAAAACAACAAATGATGTCAGAACATGTTGGAAATTGATGACGTCGCTTTGAATGCTGCATACTGAACACAAAAGAAGTCCGGAGTTCAAATAAGTTTAAAAAACATTGAAGTGGACGTGTAATAGATGAGTTCTCGTCCGAAACCCTGATACTCCGAAAGAGTATGTCCAGTTTGTACACGAAGTGCCTCCAGTTTTTGCCGTGACCCTCTCTACTCTTTCGCGCATGCTATGCGGGTGATATGATGATACCATGGCAAGTTTCAACATTTTCAGGATTCATTTTGTAGTGATTTTCAGTTTAACGGTCATTTAGCTCTCTAAAACAATTAGGTAAATGACCGAAAAACAACAAATGATGTCAGAACATGTTGGAAATTGATGACGTCGCTTTGAATGCTGCATACTGAACACAAAAGAAGTCCGGAGTTCAAATAAGTTTAAAAAACATTGAAGTGGCCATGTAACAGATGAGTTCTCGTCCGAAACCCTGATACTCTGAAAGAGTTTGTCCAGTTTGTACACGAAGTTCGTCCAGTTTTTGCCGTGACCCTCTCTACTCTTTCACGCATGCTATGCGGGTGATATGATGATACCATGCCAAGTTTCAACATTTTCAGGATTCATTTTGTAGTGATTTTCAATTTCACGGTCATTTAGCTCTCTAAACAATTAGGTAAATGACCGTAAAACAACAAATGATGTCAGAACATGTTGGAAATTGATGACGTCGCTTTGAATGCTGCATACTGAACACAAAAGAAGTCTGGAGTTCAAATAAGTTTAAAAAACATTGAAGTGGCCATGTAACAGATGAGTTCTCGTCCGAAACCCTGATACTCCGAAAGAGTTTGTCCAGTTTGTACACGAAGTGCGTCTAGTATTTGCCGTGACCCTCTCTACTCTTTCGCGCATGCTATGCGGGTGATATGATGATACCATGCCAAGTTTCAACATTTTCAGGATTCATTTTGTAGTGATTTTCAATTTCACGGTCATTTAGCTCTCTAAACAATTAGGTAAATGACCGAAAAACAACAAATGATGTCAGAACATGTTGGAAATTGATGACGTCGCTTTAAATGCTGCATACTGAACAAAAAAGAAGTCCGGAGTTCAAATAAGTTTAAAAACATTAAAGTGGCCATGTAACAGATGAGTTCTCGTCCGAAACCCTGATACTCTGAAAGAGTTTGTCCAGTTTGTACACGAAGTGCGTCCAGTTTTTGCCGTGACCCTCTCTACTTTTTCGCGCATGCTATGCGGGTGATATGATGATACCATGCCAAGTTTCAACATTTCCAGGATTCATTTTGTAGTGATTTTCAATTTCACGGTCATTTAGCTCTCTAAACAATTAGGTAAATGACCGAAAAATAACAAATGATGTTAGAACATATTGGAAATTGATGACGTCGCTTTGAATGCTGTATACTGAACACAAAAGAAGTCCGAAGTTCAAATAAGTTATTAAAAATAAAAAAGAGGTGCAATGCTGGTTAATTTGTTTCAAGCCATTCGGAATAGTGTAGACTGCACTGCACATAGCTCAGTGCAATCTATGCTATTCCGCAAGGAGCATTGCAACTCTTCGTCATTGTATGTGCACTCACGGCTTAATTATAAACCGCTCATACTGCCTCTCTCTTGGCGAGGTGGGACTAAAAATCAGCTTACAAAGAAACTCTAGTACCGGTTCATGGCATGAACCGGTACTAAAGGTCTTCGTGGGGGCCCCAGACTGACCATAGCCTGACACAGCCTCATTAGTACCAGTTCGTGGCATGAACCGGTACTAAAGGTTACCCACGAACCGGTACTAATGATGCCCGCCCGCCTAGCCATTGGAACCGGCACTAATTGTCACATTAGTGCCGGCTCAAATTCAAACCGGCACTAATGTGCTTCACATTTGACCCTTTTTCTACTAGTGTCATCTGGCCCGCGAGGATTGCGTATGATATTGAACAGGGCCTCTTCTCCCTCTCTGCCGGTATTGTCCGCCATAGGTTTTGTTTAATTAATCCAAAAGAAATATATTCAAATTACAATGCATGGATGCAATCAATTAATAAGGAAAAACTGAATCAATCATAGTACATAATAATCATCATCGAATATAATCTCGAATACGTCGTCTCGAATAATAGATATAATCTCGAATACATCGTCTTGAATAATAAATATAATCTCGAATACATCGTCTCGAATAATAGATATAATCTCGAATACATCGTCTCGGATAATATATATAATCTCGAATACATCGTCTCGAATAATATATAATCTCGAATACATCGTCTCGAATATTATATATCGAATACATCACTGGCTAGGTAGCTAATAAAGATCGAATACTACAGAAGAATCTAGGACACTCGCGGTTCATGTGGCGCGGGCGGTGGACACCCAAAGAGAAGGAACCCTCACAGGATCAAAGCTGAAGTGAGATCCCTGAAGAAACTGCCAGGTGTTGGAGAATGTGCTGCCCTCTAACGCAACCATGTAGCGATGGACGTGCTTGTCCTCCTCCCTGACACGGCGACGTACCACCTCTGGCAGGGCCGGCTCCCTCTGCACCGAAACTGGCCCACGCGAACGCCACCAAACGAGATCAGGGTCGACGACGGGACCCAGGGCCGGGTTCCTCATCAAGCGGCGCGCCGCTGCAGGTAGCACCTCCCAATGCCAGCCCGACGGAGCCCAGTCCCGGACATGGGTCAGCCGGACGTCGTCGCGGACGGGTCGATGGCGAGGATGCGGGCTGGGCATCATCGAGAACAAATACTAGCTATATGCCCGCAAAAAGTAACATTTTTTTAATGATTGGATTTTGATAACTAAAATTTTAACATTTCTATATAACTAATATTCCTATAACATTTCTAACAATGCTATATAACTAACATTTCTATAACATTTCTAATATATCTATAACTAAAAAGCAAAAAAAAATTATAACATTTCTATATATATAACTAACATTTGTATAACATTTCTAATATTTCTATAACTAAAAAAAAGAAAAATTTCCAACTTTTTTATAACTATTTCTATAACTAAAAAACAGAAAAAATTCTAACAATTCTAACTTTTTTATAACTATTTCTATAACTAAAAAAACAGAAAAATTTCTAACAATTCTAACAATTCTATAATATTTCTAACAATGTTATATAACTAACTATTTCTATAACTAAAAAAAAAATTCTAACATTTTTATAACTAAAAAACTAAAAAAAATGTATGTGTGTGTGTGTGCTCACCGGCGAGGCGAGAGGCGACGGGGGGCGGCGACGGGGACGGCGACGGGGGCCGCAACGACGGGGATGGCGACGACGGGGACAGGGCCGGGGCGGCGACGACGGGGATGGGGACGTACGGGCCGGGGCGGCGACGATGAGGACGGGGACGTACGGGCCGGGGCGGCGACGACGGGGACGGGGCGGCGATGACGGGGACGGGGACGACGCAGGACGGGCCGGGACGGCGCGATGGTGACGACGGGGACGACGGGGACGGGGACGACGGGGCGGCGATGACGGGGACGGGGGCGGTGACGAGGGATATGGAGACGGGGGCGGCGGGCGACGGGGCAGAGGAGAAGAAGCAGATGAGAAACTGAAATTTTTGAAGTATTTAGTTATATAGGATGGACCTTCAGTACCGGTTAGGGCCACCAACCGGTACTAAAGGGCTGTTTTGGCTAGGCCAAGCGGCGGGAACCGCACCCCCTTTAGTACGAGGTGGTGGCCCCAACCGGTACTGAAGGCCCCCCCTTTAGTACCGGTTGGTGCCACCAACCGGTACTAAAGAGGGTGCGCTGGCAAGGTGCGGTGCGGCAAGTTTAGTCCCCCCGTGTGGTAGCTCTCTCGAGCTCCTCTCCAAAGCAGGCCTACTGGGCCTACATGTTCTGTGCTGCCCTGTGGGCCTACTGGGCCTTTGCGGGCCTGCATCCTGGCCCAACAATAGGTTGGGTTTCTAGTCGTATGCAGGCCCTCTGGCCCAGTAGGCGGGAAATTTTTTTTTGCTTTGTTTATTTTTGAGTTGTTTTTTTGTGTATTTAGAGTTTCTTTGTGAATATTTTTGCTTTAGGTACAAAAATTACAAACTTTCTGTTAGTGCCCGTAGTTTTCAAATTTGAAAAGTTTAAATTTTGAATTATTTGAAATTAGTGTTAATCACTAGTTTGTGAATAACTTAACTTTAAAAATCAGTAAAGGCATGAAAGAATTTGTTTGCACATAAAATTTCTTCGTGTTTCAAATTCCAAAACACATAACTACCCTAACTATTACAGAGATTCCCTCGTGGGTGTGAAACACAGAAGAAAGTGATGATAGTGAAGCCGATCACATCCCAGATCTTTGGGTGTGAAACTTTTTCTTTGCGTGTGTCCCTTTGCGCCGTAACCATGGAAAATCTTCATCATTTAACGGGATGCTCGGGTCAATATTCACTGTGAATGGAGCAATTTCATCAAACTTTTCATAATCTTCTGACATGTCTATCTTGTCATCCACTCCTACGATGTTTCTCTTCCTAGAAAGAACTATGTGCCGCTTTGGCTCATCGTACGATGCATTCGCTTCCTTATCTTTTCTTTTTCTTGGCTTGGTAGACATGTCCTTCACATAGAAAACTTGTGCCACATCATTGGCTAGGACGAATGGTTCGTCTGCATACGCAAGATTGTTGAGATCCACTGATGTCATTCCGTACTGCGGGTCTTCCGTTACCCCGCCTCGTGTCATATTGACCCATTTGCACCGAAACAAAGGGACCTTCAAACCACGTCGATAGTCAAGTTCCCATATGTCCTGTATATAACCATAATATGTTTCCTTTCCCGTCTTGGTTTCTGCATCAAAGCGGACATCACTGTTTTGGTTGGTGCTCTTCTTATCTTGGGCGATCATGTAAAATGTATTACCATTTATCTCGTACACTTTGAAAGTCATTATATTCGAAGATGGTAATTGGGACAGCAAGTACAGGTCATCTTCAATAGATGTGTCATGCATGGTACGTGTCTGCAACCAGCTGGCGAAACTCCTGGTTTGTTCACGTGCAATCCAGTCATTAGACCGCTCCGGGTGTTTGGAGCGTAGCAAATTCTTGTGTTCATCCATATACGGAGCCACCAAGGCGGAATTCTATAGAACTGTGTAGTGTGCTTCAGTGAGAGAATGTCCGTCCATACATATTATTTGTTCCCCTCCTAGCGTGCCTTTTCCATCCAGTCTGCCCTTATGCCGCGATTCAGGAACACCAATCGGCTTAAGGTCAGGAATAAAGTCAATACAAAACTCAATGACCTCCTCATTTTCATGGCCCTTGGAGATGCTTCCTTCTGGCCTAGCACGGTTATGAACATATTTCTTTAAGACTCCCATGAACCTCTCAAAGGGGAACATATTGTGTAGAAATAGAGGACCCAAAACGTTAATCTCTTCGCATAGGTGAACTAGGACGTGCGTCATGATGTTGAAGAAGGATGGTGGGAACACCAAGTAGAAACTGACAAGCCATTGCACCAAATCATTCTCTAACCTTGGTATGATTTCTGGATCGATTACCTTCTGAGAGATTGCATTGAGAAATGCACATAGCTTCACAATGGCTAATCGAACGTTTTCTGGTAGAAGCCCCCTCAATGCAACCGGAAGCAGTTGCGTCATAATCACGTGGCAGTCATGAGACTTTAGGTTCTGGAACTTTTTCTCTGCCATGTTTATTATTCCCTTTATATTCGACGAGAAGCCAGACGGTACCTTAATACTAAGCAGGCATTCAAATAAGATTTCCTTCTCTTCTTTGGTAAGAGCGTAGCTTGCATGACCCTAATGTATGCCGTCTTTTCCGTGCATATGTTGCTGGTCCTCCCGTGCCTCAGGTGTATCTTTTGTCTTCCCATACACGCCCAAGAAGCCAAGCAGGGTCACATAAAGATTCTTCGTCACGTGCATCACGTCGATTGCGGAGCGGACCTCTAGGTCTTTCCAATAGGGAAGGTCCCAAAATATAGATTTCTTCTTCCACATGGGTGCGCGTTCGTCGGCGTCATTCGGAACAGGTTGTCCACCAGGACCCTTTCCAAAGACCACCTTCAAATCCTTGACCATATCATCTACATCAGCACCAGCACGGTGGCGAGGCTTCATCCGGTGATCCGCCTCACCTTTGAAATGCTTGCCTTTCTTTCTTACGGGATGCCTGCTCGGAAGAAATCGACGATGTCCCAGGTACACATTCTTCTTACAATTAGCCAAATATATACTGTCGGTATCGTCCAAACAGTGCGTGCATGCGTGGTATCCCTTGTTTGTCTGTCCTGAAAGGTTACTGAGAGCAGGCCAATCATTGATGGTCACGAACAGCAACGCCTTTAGGTCAAATTCTTCCCTCATGTGCTCATCCCACGCACGTACACCTGTTCCATTCCACAGTTGTAAGAGTTCTTCAACTAATGGCCTTAGGTACACATCAATGTCGTTGCCGGGTTGCTTAGGGCCTTGGATGAGCACTGGCATCATAATGAACTTCCTCTTCATGCACAACCAAGGAGGAAGGTTATACAAACATAGACTCACAGGCCAGGTGCTATGGTTGCTGCTCTGCTCCCCAAAAGGATTAATGCCATTTGCGCTTAGACCAAACCATACGTTCCTTGCGTCATCTGCAAACTCCTTCCCGTACTTTCTTTCGATTTTTCTCCACTGCGACCCGTCAGCGGGTACTCCCAACTTTCCATCTTTCTTACGGTCTTCTCTGTGCCATCGCATCGCCTTGGCATGCTCTTTGTTTTGGAACAGACGTTTCAACCGTGGTATTATAGGAGCATACCACATCACCTTGGCAGGAATCTTCTTCCTGGGGTGCTCGCCCTCGACATCACCAGGGTCATCGCGGCTGATCTTATAGCGCAATGCACCGCATACCGGGCAAGCGTTCAAATCCTTGTACTCACCGCGGTAGAGGATGCAATCATTAGGGCATGCATGTATCTTCTGCACCTCTAACCCTAGAGGGCAGATAGCCTTCTTTGCTTCGTACGTAGTCTCGGGCAATTCGTTGTCCTTTGGAAGCATATCCTTTATCATTACCAACAACTTTCCAAATCCCTTGTCAGATACACCATTCTCTGCCTTCCATTGCAGCAATTCCAGTGTGGTGCCCAGCTTTTTCTTGTCACCTACGCAATTCGGGTACAAAAATTTTTTGTGATCCTCTAACATGCGCTGCAACTTCTTCTTCTTCAAATCACTTGCGCAGTTTCTCTTTGCATCGGCAATGGCCCGACCTAGATCATCAACGGGCTCATCCGATGCCTCTTCTTCAGCTTCTTCCCGCATTGCCGGCTCAGCTTCTTCCCGCATTACCGGCTCAGCTTCTTCCCTCATTGTTGTATCATCGTATTGAGGGAACCCATGGCCAGGATAGCTGTCGTCGTCCTCTTCTTCTTCATTGTCTTCCATCATAACCCCTCTTTCTCCATGCTTGGTCCAAACATTATAGTGGGGCATGAAACCAGACTCAAACAGGTGGATGCGAATGGTTCTTGACGTAGAGTAATTGTGACCATTCTTACAGCCAGCACATGGACAATGCATAAAACCATCCGCTCGCTTGTTTGCCTCAGCCGCAAGCAGAAAACACTAGTGCAGAACCGGGCAATAGCACCGGTTCGTAAGGCCCTTTAGTGCCTGTTCGGTAACTGGCACTAAATTGTAGGCACTAAAGCCCCCCCCTCTTTAGTACCGGTTCAGCATGAACCGGTGCTAAAGGGCAACCACGTGGCACGAGCCAGCTCCGTGGGCGTGTAGGACATTAGTACCGGTTGGTAACACCAACCGGTACTAAATGTTTGGGTGTGTTTTGGTTTTATTTTTTATTTTCACTTTTATTTTGTGTTTTCAATTTAATTTAGTGATTATTTTACATTATAATGAGTTGTTAAATCATTAGGTGATTAGTTTGACTGGATGCGTGGATCCTAGCTAAGTCATGAAGTATATGTCATATCCATATTATATATACTTGATCACCTACTTAAGTGATCGAGGTAATATGGATATGGCATATACTTGATCACTTAGCTAGAATCCATCCAGTTGAAACTAATATGCAATTTCTTTCAAAAATGATATAATAAGTCATCATCATCATCATCATCATCATATTAATTAATATAAAAACTCTTGCATCATATATATCATCACCAACGGTTTTCATAGCAAAGATATCATCGAGTTCAACATGGTAATGATATTATAAGCGTTCATAACACCACAAAAGCAAATCACTCTTTGAGATTAATTTCAGGACGAAGAACACGGACATGAGAGGACAAGTACTAAGAGCATGAACTAGCTAATTAATCACTTCTGCTGCTCTCTCTCAGGTAAAATAGCATAGAACATGTATAGCTTTGCTGATTCATCATATTGGAGCATGCAGATGAACCTGTCTCCTAATCGTGGGTTGCGCTTCTGATTGCTGCCCCCTGGCACTTCTCTATGATCGTTCACAATTTTGCTCCAGTCTTTTATTATTAAGCATTCCTCGCTATTAGAAATCCCGAATGCACTAAAGTGCATTGTAGGATATCTTGGCCGTAAGCTAACAATATTCATGGTACCTTTAGTCTCGATCCAATCAGGCACAACATTCATCGGGAGTCCCTGTTGAAGAACATCGTATAGTAACATAGTTAGCAATGAAGTTTAGCTTAAAAAAATAATGTATGCAAAAGATGCACTGAGGAGAAATAGTAGAAATCTTACCATCCTTCCTAAATATATGTGACCATAGTTCAGTACGAACACTATTGGTCGCACGTTTTGAGTACTAACATTTCTAAGTGCAGGAAAGAAATTTGTCTAACATCTTTTCCATATAATTCATCTAACATTAACATTCTAACATTATTATCTACGTAATTTATCTAACATTAATCTAAACAACAGAAAATAGAAAATAAGTAAAAACAATGTGTGTGTGGTGTGTGTGTGGTGTGTGTGTATGTGTGTGTGTGGTGTGTGTGTGTGTCTGTGTATGTGTGTGTGTACGAGCGGGGGGCGCTGGCGTACGGGCGGAGGCGGGCGACGATGGGGACGGGCGCGGCGGGCGAGAGGCGGCGGCGACGGGGGCGGCGGGGGCGACGGCGGTGACGGCGACGACGGGTGGCGGGGGCGACGGCGGTGACGGAGATGGGCGACGGGCGTGGCGAAGAAGTTGGATCGAGAAGTGCCATACATATAGGAGGGGCCTTTAGTACTGGTTGGAGCCACCAACCGGTACTAAAGGCCAATTTTCGCCAGGCCAAGGGGCGGGAGGGCCGTTTCGTGCCACGAACCGGTACTAAAGACCCCCCTTTAGTACCGGTTGGAGCCACCAATCGGTACTAATGGTTGTGCGCTACCACCGGTGGTGCACAATGTTTAGTCCCACCTCGCCGAGCGAAGGGCAGCAGCACTGTTTTATAAACCCAGCCGCAGCTGCTCCTTCGAGCTTCTCTATATAGCAGGCTTCTGGGCCTAACTAGGGCGCGCTGCCCTGTGAGTCTGCTGGCCCTTCTGGGCATGCATTTGCACACCCTAGGTCTGGCAGGCCCATTGGACAGCGCGCCAACAAATTTTTTATATAGTTTTTTTCTTTTCTGCATTATTTCTTTTCTTCTATTTATTTTTGAGTAATTTTTTAGATAGTTTTTTCCTTTTCTGCATTATTTCTTTTCTTCTATTTATTTTTGAGTAATTTTTTATATAGTTTTTTTCTTTTCTGCATTATTTCTTTTCTTCTATTTATTTTTGAGTAATTTTTTATATAGTTTTTTATTTTCTGCATTATTTCTTTTCTTCTATTTATTTTTGAGTAATTTTTTATATAGTTTTTTTCTTTTCTGCATTTTTTATTTTCTTCTATTTATTTTTGAGTAATTTTTGATGTCAGAACGTGTTGGAAATTGATGATGTCGCTTTGAATGCTGCATACTGAACACAAAAGAAGTCCGGAGTTCAAATAAGTTTAAAAAACATTGTAGTGGCCGTGTAACAGATGAGTTCTCGTCCGAAACCCTGATACTCCAAAAGAGTTTGTCCAGTTTCTACACGAAGTGCGTCCAGTTTTTGCCGTGGCCCTCTCTACTCTTTCGCACATGCTATGCGGGTGAAATGTTGATACCATGCCAAGTTTCAACATTTTCAGAATTCATTTTGTAGTGATTTTCAATTTCACGGTCATTTAGCTCTCTAAACAATTAGGTAAATGACCGGAAAACAACAAATGATGTCAGAACATGTTGGAATTGATTGCGCCGCTTTGAATGCTGCATACTGAACACAAAAGAAGTCCGGAGTTCAAATAACTTTAAAAAACATTGAAGTGGCCGTGTAACAGATGAGTTCTCGTCCGAAACCCTGATACTCAGAAAGAGTTTGTCCAGTTTGTACACGAAGTGCATCCAATTTTTGCCGTGACCCTCTCTACTCTTTCGCACATGCTATGCGGGTGAAATGATGATACCATGCCAAGCTTCAATATTTTCAGAATTCATTTTGTACTGATTTTCAATTTCACGGTCATTTAGCTCTCTAAACAATTAGGTAAATGACCGAAAAACAACAAATGATGTCAGAACATGTTGGAAATTGATGACGTCGCTTTGAATGCTGCATACTGAACACAAAAGAAGTCCGGAGTTCAAATAAATTTAAAAAACATTGAAGTGGCCGTGTAACAGATGAGTTCTCGTCCGAAACCCTCATACTCCAAAAGAGTTTGTCCAGTTTCTACACGAAGTGCGTCCAGTTTTTGCCGTGGCCCTCTCTACTCTTTCGCACATGCTATGCGGGTGAAATGTTGATACCATGCCAAGTTTCAACATTTTCAGAATTCATTTTGTAGTGATTTTCAATTTCACGGTCATTTAGCTCTCTAAACAATTAGGTAAATGACCGGAAAACAACAAATGATGTCAGAACATGTTGGAATTGATTGCGCCGCTTTGAATGCTGCATACTGAACACAAAAGAAGTCCGGAGTTCAAATAACTTTAAAAAACATTGAAGTGGCCGTGTAACAGATGAGTTCTCGTCCGAAACCCTGATACTCCGAAAGAGTTTGTCCAGTTTGTACACGAAGTGCATCCAATTTTTGCCGTGACCCTCTCTACTCTTTCGCACATGCTATGCGGGTGAAATGATGATACCATGCCAAGCTTCAATATTTTCAGAATTCATTTTGTACTGATTTTCAATTTCACGGTCATTTAGCTCTCTAAACAATTAGGTAAATGACCGAAAAACAACAAATGATGTCAGAACATGTTGGAAATTGATGACGTCGCTTTGAATGCTGCATACTGAACACAAAAGAAGTCCGGAGTTCAAATAAATTTAAAAAACATTGAAGTGGCCGTGTAACAGATGAGTTCTCGTCCGAAACCCTGATACTCCAAAAGAGCTTGTCCAGTTTCTACACGAAGTGCGTCCAGTTTTTGCCGTGGCCCTCTCTACTCTTTCGCACATGCTATGCGGGTGAAATGATGATACCATGCCAAGCTTCAATATTTTCAGAATTCATTTTGTACTGATTTTCAATTTCACGGTCATTTAGCTCTCTAAACAATTAGGTAAATGACCGAAAAACAACAAATGATGTCAGAACATGTTGGAAATTGATGACGTCGCTTTGAATGCTGCATACTGAACACAAAAGAAGTCCGGAGTTCAAATAACTTTAAAAAACATTGAAGTGGCCGTGTAACAGATGAGTTCTCGTCCGAAACCCTGATACTCCGAAAGAGTTTGTCCAGTTTGTACACGAAGTGCATCCAATTTTTGCCGTGACCCTCTCTACTCTTTCGCACATGCTATGCGGGTGAAATGTTGATACCATGCCAAGTTTCAATATTTTCAGAATTCATTTTGTAGTGATTTTCAATTTCACGGTCATTTAGCTCTCTAAACAATTAGGTAAATGACCGAAAAACAACAAATGATGTCAGAACATGTTGGAATTGATGGCGCCGCTTTGAATGCTGCATACTGAACACAAAAGAAGTCCGGAGTTCAAATAACTTTAAAAAACATTGAAGTGGCCGTGTAACAGATGAGTTCTCGTCCGAAACCCTTATACTCCGAAAGAGTTTGTCCAGTTTGTACACGAAGTGCGTCCAGTTTTTGCCGTGGCCCTCTCTACTCTTTCGCACATGCTATGCGGGTGAAATGTTGATACCATGCCAAGTTTCAACATTTTCAGAATTCATTTTGTAGTGATTTTCAATTTCACGGTCATTTAGCTCTCTAAACAATTAGGTAAATGACCGGAAAACAACAAATGATGTCAGAACATGTTGGAATTGATGGTGTCGCTTTGAATGCTGCATACTGAACACAAAAGAAGTCCGGAGTTCAAATAACTTTAAAAAACATTGAAGTGGCCGTGTAACAGATGAGTTCTCGTCCGAAACCCTGATACTCCGAAAGAGTTTGTCCAGTTTGTACACGAAGTGCATCCAATTTTTGCCGTGACCCTCTCTACTCTTTCGCACATGCTATGCGGGTGAAATGATGATACCATGCCAAGCTTCAATATTTTCAGAATTCATTTTGTACTGATTTTCAATTTCACGGTCATTTAGCTCTCTAAACAATTAGGTAAATGACCGAAAAACAACAAATGATGTCAGAACATGTTGGAAATTGATGACGTCGCTTTGAATGCTGCATACTGAACACAAAAGAAGTCCGGAGTTCAAATAAATTTAAAAAACATTGAAGTGGCCGTGTAACAGATGAGTTCTCGTCCGAAACCCTGATACTTCGAAAGAGTCACTACTAGGAAAAAGGGCTATAGATAGGATTAATACTAATCGCGCGCCATGGAAGCAGCGCGCCACTACTATATACTAATGGCGCACCGGTTGGTGATGCGCCATTAGTGTGGAAGACACTAATGGCGCACCAGAAACAGGGTGCGCCACTAGTGTTAAGTTATTTTTTTCCATTTTTCCATACATACTAATGGCGCATCAGGTCGAAGTGCGCCATTACTAGTTCTAAGTAGTAATGGCGCACCAAGTAGACAGTGCGCCATTACTGTAAAAAAAATTTATTCTTTTTTTGCAAAACTACTAATGGCCCATCGTTTCACAGTGCGCCATTACTAGTTTAAACTAGTAATGGCGCACTATTACCCGGTGCACCATTAGTATATATATTTATTTATTTTTACTTTTTTGCAAAACTTCTAATGGCGCACCACCTGCAGGTGCGCCATTAGTAACCAGGGTTACTAATGACGCATTTGCTGGTGGTGCGCCATTAGTAACCTCGGACCCCAACAAGATATTTTGGACAGCCCCACACCTACCCACTCACTTTCCCCACTTCATTCCCTCCACCTCCTTCTCCAAGCTTTCGGCCATCTCCTCCAACCCCGTTGGTCTGCCCGTCAATAGGCACCTCGGGAGGCTCGCTGGATGGGGTCACCATGAGGGTCGCCGCGAAATGCATGTCGACTTCGAGGGTCGACTCGCCGACTTTGAAAGAGCAGACCTAGTCGCGCTACAACACATAGACGTGGTCGATCCTTGGGTGGTAGAGCACAAAACCTTTATTGAGAAGACGTACAATGACCGAGGCCAACAAAGGACGGACGGAGATATACTCAAAGAGCACAACTCATGTTTCATGCGTTGGTTCAAGCAGAAGCTTCTGTCGTACCCTTTACATGAAGATTCTTCCGCGGAAGAACAACTCATATTCGCCTTGTCACAAGGCGCCGAGCACAACCTGATGACCTATGAGGCGTACGATATGAACGGCTACACATTCTACACCGAGGACAAGGACATGAAGAGCGATGGTTATCAGAACTCCGGGGTAACAATGGAATCCTACACCGGTAACGACAAGGATAGATACTGCGGAAGGATCGAGGAGATCTGGGAGCTGAGCTACGCTAGAGAGAAGGTCCCGATGTTCCGTGTCAGATGGGCCAAGAGCGTCCTAAAAGAAGACCGGTATTTCACCACCATGGTTATACCTGAAGCCAAATCCAAGACCGCGGGCGCAAACGTCACCGCGAAAAATGAGCCATGCGTACTGGCTTCCCAAGGGGACCAATGCTTCTTCATTACTGACCCGTCAAAGCCCAGTCGTGTTGTCGTGAGGAGAGGCAAAAGGAAGATCATCGGAATGGATGGAGTAGCCAATGAGCAAGACTTCGACAAGTACGACGACCCGAAGATCGAACATGACGACGACGATGAAGTAGCAGCACACACCACAAGAAGAAGCAGGACCACCCTACCTAAAGGACGTCCGTTCCACAGAAGAACTCCATTTGCAAAAAAGAAGGGCAAGAAGATTGTGAACAGATAGCTAGCTAAGATCGATTGTATTTAAATCGTAGTCTTCATTTCTCGATTGTATTTCATGGGCACTTTTTGATATCATGAATATTTTTATATTTCATGGGCACTTTTTGAATTCATGAGGACACTTGATCTCGATCCGACTACATCTCGATCTTGATTCCCCCTCCATCTCGATCTCGATTCCCCCTCCATCTCGATCTCGATCCCACCCGCACCCTCCCCCACTAGCTCCACCGCCGCCGACGACCCCCCGCACCCTCCCCCGCTCCACCGCCGCCAACGGGCACCCCCCGCACCCTCCCCCGCTCCACCGCCACCGCCGATGATATTTTCAAGTAACAATTTTGAACATATTTTTTAAAAAATTATTACTGTTTTTATAAAAAAATATTACTGTTATGATTTAAAAAAGTTTGAACATATTTAAACACAAATAAATATCAAAAACAACATTTAAAATGCATAAAAAATATTGGGGAGCCTGGGAATCGAACCCAGGACCTCCTGGTGTGTGCTGCGTGCTGACCAGTCGGGTTAGTGGGTGGGTTCTGTTGTAGATAGGGTTAGGCTGTAGATATGGTTAGTGGGCTAGATTAAAACAAAATTCTAATGGCGCACCGAGGGGAGGTGCGCCATTAGAATAGTCATACTAATGGCGCACAGCTGGGTGGTGCGCCATTAGAACCCTCCCCCTAGCTATCCTCCCTGTCCCTCGCCAGATCCCCTTCGACCCACTCTCCCTCGCCACCAGATGCACCCGCGCGCTGCCCCGACCCACGACGGTGCCACCCCGACCCTCACCGGACTCCACCCCCCCCCCCCCCCCCCGCCCCCGCGCCCCCACCCCCGCCGCCCCGACCCTCGCCGGACTCCTCCTCGCCGTCTGCGCCTTCTTCCACCTCCGGCCACCGCGGCCTCACCGTCTGTGGAGGTATCTGCTCGACGGACGCGCTCCTCGACGGCGGCGCGAGCCTCCCCGCGTGGCTGCTGCTCATCGATGACGGTTAGTCTCTGTCCCTCCCTCCCTCTCTCCCCCGCTCATCCCCATGCCCCCACAGGGCGGCGACCAAGGGTTAGGAGCAGGAGCTCGCCGCCGCCGCCCCGTCGTGCAGCTGCTGCTGCTTCTTGCGGCCGCCTTTCCCGCGCGCTCGTGCGCGGACGCCGGGCCCCACGTGCTCGTGCGTTGCCGCCGCCGCCGTCACGCGGCTGCAGCTTCTTGTTGTCAGTTTGCTGCCATACCTTCAATTCCTGTCATGCTTATCTTCAATTAACCATAGGGTTCCTAAGGTTTCTCAGATAGAGATATAAGTAGTGGCCATTATAGATAGATGCGTGCAAATCACATGTTGTTAAGATTTCCATACATGTAGCTACCATTTGGTCATACAAATTGGTGCTCCTGCATATTGTTTTTGGTCCTTATAAATTGTTCAGTAGTGTTCCTGCAGGATGACTAAGGAATTAGTGCTCTGTTATGATTTCTTGATAGAATTGTCGAACTACTGTCCTATGTATTAGTACTGATTATTTGGGTCCTTATCCTTGCTTCAAAGGATGCTGGTAGGTAAATCGGTGGCCTTATTAACCATGCTATGCCATTGTTAGCTGTATTAGTACTGTTTATTTGGTTAGCTGTAGTAGGAGAGTGCCTGCTGATTAGTGTTTATTTGCTTTTTTTGGCGCATAATTGGTTATTTGTCTGAAGTAGTGTTAGTTCTGATCATGATTGTTGTGCTTATGGCTTTAAAAATGATAAACTGTTTGAATCTGATAGGCAGGTGTCCTTTTAGATTTTGTTGGTAAATCTGTTTTATTCAATGGTTATTGACAGTAGATTATCATTCCTATTTTAGGAAGGTCTATTCCTGCAATATCATTGTTACCTTTTATTTGGACTACTACTGCTAGGACTTGCTCCAGATTTTAGGATTTCTTTTCTTTTATGATTTATTTTCTTCTAGGACTAGGTTTTTATTATTTTTCTGTTGTGATTGTTTTTTGAGCTCTTTCTTTTTCATTTCCTACTATCCTTATCCTGATTATCTTAAATTGTTATGATGTGTGTAACAGGATTAGATCTTGGATTTGCTAGTGGACTTTGGGAGTTTCTTAGCCAGCTTGGTGACTCCATATTTTTCACTATTTCAGCAAGTCTTTTGTAAGCATTAAACTTTCAGCACTACATTTCTATCTTATGTGTACATCTGTTTGCTTCCAATTTCTATATATGTATTGTTGTTACTAAAAATGATGAAGCTCCTGTCAATTGCTATACATATATATGTGTATGATGATCCTCCTTTCCTGCAGTAGTATAACTAGGATATAAAGCACATTGAACTAACAATCTTGTATGGTGCCTAAACTACAATGATTCAGGAACATGAGATGACTCGAGGGTTGCAGTACATGGAATGCATTTGCAAATGCAGCCAAAACCTGATATATACCAAAAAAGATTGTTATATTCCTTCCTGGTACAATAAACAATAAACTAAAATAGTTCCTGGTACAAAAAGAATAAACTATACATAGTTAATTTCTTCTCTTCAGCATCTTTCTGAATGACCCTAATTGTCACTGACAATATCTGGACAGATTGAAACAATTTAACTTCAGTACTTCAAGTAATTTGCATGAAAGATTTTTGAAGTCCAACTTCTGAATCCAGAATTTGATTAGTTCCATAAATTTGTATGACCATAGATTTAGAAAATTTTCAGAGATTTGTATGACCAAAGATACAGTTCAGATTTGATTAGTTCCATAAATTTGTATGACCAAATATATATTTCAGATTTGTATAGTTTCAGAGATTTGTATGACCAAAGATATAGTTCAGATTTGAATTGTTTCAGAAATTGGTATGACCAAAGATGCTATTGTATATAAATGGGCTACTGTAGAACTGTTCTTCATCTTTACAGTGCTGTTGTATAGAAATATGCTGAATTTTCTGCTCTGATTGTTGCTCAAAGAAATTTAGCAAAAAAATGGGGTCCTGGGAGACGCCGCTGCTGCTTGAGGCCCTTGAGAGGCCCTTCGTGTCGTGATGATTTTGCAGGTACCCCGAGAGGCCCTTGAGTTTGCCGGAATGTCGATTAACTTCCGTTCCGGCAAATTCGGGTACTCCATATGTCCTATTTTCAGCAAAGGTCATGCTGAAATTTTCCGTGAAATTTAGCATGACTTTGCTAAAAATCGGACATATGAGGTACTTGCTACTAATGCATGGGCCGGGGTATCTTAGTACTGAATTAAGTAGGATCAACTGCCCCTTTATTCTTGCTATATTAAACCATAGGTGGCAATAGAGCCAAGTGATTAGGCCCAACCTAGGGTGCCTCGGCATCGATAAACCCTAAATGATGAAAACTTAAATTGGCTGCCCCGGATGCCTCGGTGTCGATGAGAATCTAAATGATGTACGCTTAGGCTTTTAGGGTGCCTCGGCGTCGACAAACCCTAAATGATGAAAGCTTAGGCTTTTAGGGTGCCTCGGTGTCGACAAACCCTAAATGATGAGACCATGATCTTGTTCCTTGACAATAACCAACTTTTTGACCAAACTTTTTTCCTATTTAGAACGAAACATGGCCCACAACAATGAGGCCGGTGGTTCGGGCGGTAAGCAATTCTGGGAGCTGTCCCAGGAGATGGAGGAACAACCTCACCGCTATGAGGACGCCGCGGAAGACACCGATCCTCATTACACAACCCCTAGTGGCGTCGGGGATGACACCACTGATGGTGCCGCCGAGGATGCCACCACTGATAATGGCGGCGCACACACAGATGGCAGCCAACCGAAGAAGCAAAGGAAGGACCGGCGCCCGAATGCGCTCCGCACCGTCAAGGAGGAATTCTCTCAAGTGGACTCCGACGGGAATCCAACGGAGCCCAAACATATAGTCAAGGGGTACTCGGTTCAGCTCGGGTGCATTCTCCGGAGCACCATCTCGATCAACACCGAGAACCTTAGGCATAAGGACCGAGGGAATTTGCACAACCTCCTCTTCACGAAGCTGCTCGATCTCCTCCAAGGGCAGAATCGTTCAACCGGGCAACCCCATGTTCCACGGTAATCCGATGCCACCCACAATGTATAGGGTTGAAGTGGTTCGGGTGCTGCCAGGCTGCGACGAGATGTTACCTCCGATTCGACCCACTGGGGCCGACGAAGAAGATGAGATGACCCTCAGCACCTGCGTAAACTGGCCCCTGCTTTGGCCGAAGAGCCAGATTCGTTTGGGGGCGGGGGACACCACCCCACAGACAAGACCGCCAGTCATGCCGGCGCCAAGCCATGGCAAGAACGCCGCAACGCTATCGGACCTGCCGGACATCCCTATGGCACAGGATCCGGACAGCCCTATGGCACAGGATCCGGACGGCGACGACAACGACGACGGTACATTTACCAAAGTTGATAAGTACTTTGCCGAACATGGGTACGCTCACAAGTTCTGCGGGCCTCTTTCTCAAGAACCCAACCAAGACGACCGCGATCTAGCTGGTACGGCGGAGAAATCCAATTGCAACAGGCGTCGTCTGGCGTTCAGTTCTCAGGACACTCCTCCAGCTCCTGCCTTCACCGAGCCTCAGATAGTTGAGGTGCGAAATATTATCAGCCCCAACACGCTCAAGAAGGCGGTCTGTGAGCAGAACTCGGTCCCATTACAGGAGATCAAGAAGAAGGGAAGGAAATGAAAGACTAACAAGGGCGCCGGTGCGAGCCAGCCGGCACCGAGTTTGATCCGTGCTCAGGACGGGCCACCTTCACCTAAGGATATCTCGAGGAGGGTGCATGTGGCGGGTAGGGCGATGCTACCGCCAAATATGTTGAATGCTGCAACCGGTGCTATGCGGAGTCTACACGATAGTGTTCTTTCTTTGGAGAAGCGGCGTCTCAGAGAGAAGGATGTGGCATACCCGGTTTTCATGGCCAAGGTGCCAGAGGGCAAGGGCTTTGTGGATGGCGACATCGGGGGTACGATCGTCCTGCGGTTTGATGACATCTTTGCTATGTTTAACCTTCATCCGCTACGCTACACCTTCGTTCGGCTGTTTTCGCTGAGTATGGAGATGCAGATCATTAGAGACAAGACCCCGGACATCGTAATAGTCGACCCCTTCTACATGCGTGCCAAGCACTTGAGCAGCGCTAGGGACCGCCAAGTTGCGAGTTCACACCTCGAAGGCGTCATTCTGGCAAACCCAGATAAGGATAACTTCCTTGTGGTTTACTTTCCCGAGTAAGTCATCCCTTAACCGCCCCATAACATATGATTTCTTAGATTTCGATCGTTCTTTTTTTTCTAACATTCCGTGTTCTGTGCAGTGACACACATTGCACACTCATCCTCTTAAGCCCGAAATATTCCATGGCCACGTATTTAGACCAGAACCGTAACTCCAAGATAGACTACACAAATGTCAAGAAAGTTCTTGATGATGTTCTCCCCGCCTACACCAAATCTGGAGGCACCTTCACCAGGGCAGTTCGTAAGTACGACAAGCACATGTTCTCACACAATACAAAGTTCTGCTACGTCAAGCAGCCGCCTGGCGGTCAGAAGGATGCCTACTACGCCCTCCATCACATGCGGGCGATCGTAAGGGACCATCATCAACTTCTGCTACCAGATAATCTCAAAGATTGGGCCGCGAGCTTGTCGGCAGTCCAGGACGCGGACCTCAGACAAGAATTCTTTCGCATCCAGTCGGAGTTTGCGGACATCATCCATCAAGATGTCCTTCATACCTCGGGGCAGTTCTTCCTCAAATATCAACCATCCAACAATGAGATAGATGAAATGCTACAAATGCAGGGCGACAACGACCGCGATTTCATGACCATCACGACAGACGGCAGCTTCATCCACGTTCCTGTCCGATGAGTCGAGTCAAAAGTAGTGATGTGTAGTTCTGAAACATTGATTGGCTCATGTTGTAATTATACTTTAATGAATTCGTATGTCCCTTTGGTTTGGACAGTCGTTCAACTTAGATGTAATCAATGCTATTTATTAGTAGGACCATGAATCCTGCTATTAATGTCTTGCTTTTCTCTTCCGATCCTTTTGTTGCATAGTTACATATTGCTTATGTATTGTCTGTTGTTTGGCTTGTGCATAGAGATGCCGTCGTATGTTGTGTACAAGGGTAAGGTTCCTAGAGTCTACGATGACTGGGAGGAGTGTCGGAGACAGGTTCACCGTTTCAGCGGTAACAGTTACAAAGGTACACCACTAGGGCAGAGGCCGAATGTAGATACGCCCGCTATCTAGAGGGAGAGAGGAGGGAGCGTTGGAGGAACCGGATGAAGACCAGTTTGATCGCGATGATGCTCATCGTGATGACCACAGCTCTCTTCTATCTGATGGTGGTTTAGATGATCGATATCGACTTGTAATGTGAAGGCAAACTCGATACTCGCGGTCTTGAGACTTGTAATGTTTTTTCTTTGTTCGGTCTTTTGAATTCGGAGACTAATATGATGAATTGTATTCGGAGACTAATTTTCTATTGTATTTCATGAATCTGATGTTGCTGTGTGCTGCTGTCTATATTCTGTCCAATAATATATTTTGTAACCTGTGCAAAAATCAGAAAAGCAAAAAAAATTAAAACCTGATATTCATACTAATGGCGCACCACACAAGACACTAATGGTGCACTGTGATCATCACACTAATGGTGCATTAACTGCTGGTGCGCCATTAGAATGCCAAAGCACATGGGTACATATGGCCCCCTGGGAGGCCTTCTAATGGTGCACTGCAGGCTATACTAATGGCGCACTACGTGGTGCGCCATTAGAACACCAGATACTAATGGCGCACCGGTGGTGCGCCATTAGAATTTAATTCTAATGGCGTGATGCCAGTGGCGCACCGGTAGTGCGCCATTAGAAGGAAAATTCGGTGCGCCAGTAGCATGCCTTTTCCTAGTAGTGAGTTTGTCCCGTTTGTACACGAAGTGCGTCCAGTTTTTTCCGTGACCCTCTCTACTCTTTCGCACATGCTATGCGGGTGAAATGATGGTACCATGCCAAGTTTCAACATGTTGGAAATTGGAAATTGATGTCAGAACATGTTGGAAATTGATGACGTCGCTTTGAATGCTGCATACTGAACACAAAAGAAGTTCGGAGTTCAAATAAGTTGGAAAAACATTGAAGTGGTCGTGTAACAGATGAGTTCTCGTCCGAAACCCTGATACTCCGAAAGAGTTTGTCTAGTTTGTACCCGAAGTGCCTCCAGTTTTTGCCGTGACCCTCTCTACTCTTTCGCACATGCTATGCGGGTGAAATGATGATACCATGCCAAGTTTCAACATTTTCAGAATTCATTTTGTAGTGATTTTCAATATCACGGTTATTTAGCTCTCTAAACAATTAGGTAAATGACCGAAAAACAACAAATGATGTCAGAACATGTTCGAAATTGATGACGTCGCTTTGAATGCTGCATACTGAACGCAAAAGAAGTCCGGAGTTCAAATAAGTTTAAAAAACATTGAAGTGGTCGTGTAACAGATGAGTTCTCGTCCGAAACCCTGATACTCCGAAAGAGTTTGTCTAGTTTGTACACGAAGTGCGTCCAGTTTTTGCCGTGACCCTCTCTATTCTTTCGCACATGCTATGCGGGTGAAATGATGATACCATGCCAAGTTTAAACATTTTCAGAATTCATTTTGTAGTGATTTTCAATTTCACGGTCATTTAGCTCTCTAAACAATTAGGTAAATGACCGAAAAACAACAAATGATGTCAGAACATGTTCGAAATTGATGACGTCGCCTTGAATGCTGCATACTAAACACAAAAGAAGTCCGGAGTTCAAATAAGTTTAAAAAACATTGAAGTGGTCGTGTAACAGATGAGTTCTCGTCCGAAACCCTGATACTCCGAAAGAGTTTGTCTAGTTTGTACACGAAGTGCCTCCATTTTTTGCCGTGACCCTCTCTACTCTTTCGCACATGCTATGCGGGTGAAATGATGATACCATGCCAAGTTTCAACATTTTCAGAATTCATTTTGTAGTGATTTTCAATATCACGGTTATTTAGCTCTCTAAACAATTAGGTAAATGACCGAAAAACAACAAATGATGTCAGAACATGTTCGAAATTAATGACATCGCTTTGAATGCTGCATACTGAACACAAAACAAGTCCAGAGTTCAAATAAGTTAAAAAAACAATGAAGTGGCCGTGTAACAGATGAGTTCTTGTACGAAACCCTGATACTCTGAAGGAGTTTGTCCAGTTTGTACCCGAAGTGCGTCCAGTTTTTGCAGTGACCCTCTCTACTCTTTCGCACATGCTATGCGGGTGAAATGATGATACCATGTCAAGTTTCAACATTTCCAGAATTCATTTTGTAGTGATTTTCAATTTCACGGTCATGTAGCTCTCTAAACAATTAGGTAAATGACCGAAAAACATCAAATGATGTCAGAACATGTTGGAAATTGATGACGTCACTTTGAATGTTGCATACTGAACACAAAAGAAGTCCGGAGTTCAAATAAGTTATTAAAAATAAAAAAGAGGTGCAATGCTGGTTAATTTGCTTCAAGCCTTTCGGAATAGTGTAGACTGCACTGCACATAGCTCAGTGCAATCTATGCTATTCCGAAAGGCTTGAAGCTAATCAACATGCAGGTGAGCATTGCGCCTCTTCGTCATTGTCTGTGCACTCACGGCTTATAAACCGCTCATACTGCCTCTCTCTTGGCGAGGTGGGACTAAAAATCAGCTTACTAAGAAACTCTAGTACCGGTTCATGGCATGAACCGGTACTAAAGGTCTTCGTGGGGGCCCCAGCCTGACCATAGCCTGACACAGCCTCATTAGTACCGGTTCGTGGCATGAACCGGTACTAAAGGTTGCCCACGAACCGGTACTGATAATGCCCGCCCGCCTAGCCGTTGGAACCGGCACTAATGTGCTTCACAGTTGACCCTTTTTCTACTAGTGAAAGTATGCACGCCATTAATGAACTCGGGAGAGCATCGGTCATTGTACATCCATTGCCGGCTCATCTTCAATACACAACACCGAAAACATCAAATTAATACAATACACAAAGTTCATACATAAAGATCATACAACACCTTAAATGCAACAAACAAATAACTCTTTAGCTAAAGAATTTAAATGCAACAACAAATGCGATCAAGATCGCAACTAAGGTAACAACTGATCCAACAGCATAATGATACCAAGCCTCACTATGAATGGCATATTTTCTAATCTTTCTAATATTCAAGCGCATTTTCTCCATCTTAATTTTGTGATCATCGACGACATCGGCAACATGCAACTCCAATTCCATCTTCTCCCCCTCAATTCTTTTCAATTTTTCCTTTGAATCCTCGTTTTCTCTTTCAACTAAATTTAACCTCTTGACAATAGGGTCGGTTGGAATTTCTGGTTCAACTACCTCCTACATACAAATATCTATGTCAACTTGATGGGCATAATTTGTCATAAACACAAAATGCAATGAATAGTTTTAAAAGAGAATATACCACATCCGAATCATAACCCGGACGAGGGCCGACGGGGACGGATATCAAAACCATGGCACTATGTATAACAAACAACGTATGGGTAAGATAATTATACGAGTAACTATATATCCAAATCACACAAACATCAATTTTTTATATAAAACTTCATGAACAAGAGGCTCACCACAAGGTGGTGCCGGCGACGGGACGTTGCGAGCGATCGACGGTGGTTACGGCGGAGATTTATAAGGTACTAAGTAAACCACACCTACATATGCAAACTAAGTGTTATTTTTGACCTCAAATTGCATATAAATCAAATACTAGCACATATATATAATTCCTCCCAAATTACTTAACTCAAAAATCAATCACTATATAAAGCATTGCACGAGCTAATCTAGCAATGAGAGATGAAAGGAAAAAGTTGCTAACCATTGTGATCATTTGAATGGATGGGGGCCTTCAAATCTTGGGCAAAATGTGTGATGAGCTTGAGAGGAAGAGGGAAAAGAACAGAGAGGAGAGGGGAAAGGGGAAGAACAGATCAAGCTCGGGTGGACGAAGGGTCTATGTAGGATGACCTTTAGTACCGATTCGTGATACGACCCGGTACTAAAGGTGCTGGAGGGGCCCCGGACTAACAACATCATGCCACCACTCACTTTAGTACCGGTTCATGGCACGAACCGGTGCTAAAGGTTCTCCACGAACCGGTACTAATGAGAGCGGCCCAGCTAACCGTTGGAACCGGCACTAATGTACACATTAGTGCCGGCTCAAACTCAAACCGGCACTAATGTGCTTCACGTTTGACCCTTTTTCTACTAGTGGCGTGCCAACAAAGCTTGGTTGATCAAGCGAAGATCTTTGAACCCTAGGCCACCTTGTTTCTTTGGTCGAGTAATTTTATTCCAGGCATGAAAATGTGACTTTCTGTTTCCCTTCTCTGCACCCCAATAATAGTTGTGGATTAGGCGATTCAAGTCCCTGCAAAGCTCCATGTGGAGTTTCAACACACTCATGATGTAGGTCGGGATAGATTGAGCAACAGCCCTAATGAGAACCTCTTTTCCAGCTTGTGTAAGATGGCCATGATATGCAAACAGACGGTTTGTCAATTTGACTTGTAAATTTTGGAATTTCCCTTTTGACATCATACCATCTGGAATTGGTAGGCCCAAGTACTTCTCCTAAAAACCAGAGGTAACATGCAGCGCCTTCTTAACGATTTCCATGGTCCCAACAGGGCAGGAACTTCCAAACAACATAGAGCATTTGGTCGGGTTTAGAAGCTATCCTATAGCAGAAGAGTATCCGTCCAAAATGATCCTAATATGGTTGGCTTCAACATTATCAACCTTGAATTACAATAATGTGTCATATGCGAACAAAAAATGTGATATTTCGGGGGCTCTCCTTGTTATTTTCAGTGGTGACAAATTTCCAGTTTCAATACTCGGCAAGGTCATCAGCAACAAATAAGAACAAATAAGGGGATAACAGATCACCTTGCCGAAAACCACGCGATGGTACAAACGAATCCAAGATGGCTCCATTGAATTTTATGAGGTATCTTACCGAGGTCACACACGACATTATCCAGTCTATCCACTGGTAAGCGAAGCCAACCTTTTGCATCATCTGCTTAAGGTAGTTCCAATGCACTCTATCATACGCCTTAGAGAGATCCAGTTTATAAGCACAGATGCTCCTAGTGGGGTCCTTTTCCTGTTTTATGTGGTGATGCATTCAAAAGCTATGAAAGCATTATCAGTGATCATACGCCCAAGAATGAAAGCACTTTGAGAAGGAGATATTATATCATCTAAAACATGCCTCAGTCGATTCACCAAACACTTGGAAACCACTTTGTAAATGATGTTACATAAGCTAATTGGCCTGAAATCCGTAATCTTTACCGGATTATCCACCTTCGGAATCATAACAATAATAGTATCGTTAATGTGTAGTGGCATGATACTGTTTATGACGATAGTAACATAGTCCCTCTGTCCCATAATATAGGAAAGTTTTTGACACTACACTAATGTCAAAAAGGCATATTCACTAGTAGAAAACAGGGCTTTGGTTCGGGCATGGCAAGTCCATTAGTCCCGGTTTAGTCACGAACCGGGACCAATGGGGGCATTCGTCCCGGTTCGTGAGCTCAGGGGGCCGGCCGGGGCCTTGTGGGCATTGCTCCCGGTTCGTATGGACCCATTTGTCCCGGTTCTAGGCACGAACTGGGACCAATGGGCCTCGCTCCTGGCCCACAACCATTGGTCTCGGTTCTTGGCTTGAACTGGGAAAAAAGACTGGGCTTTAGACCCGGTTCCAGCCATGAACCGGGACAAATGAGTTGCCTATATGTACCCCATCGCTGCAGCAGAGCACTCTACAGTGCTCTGTTTTTTCTGGCCGGCGAGGAGAGGGTATTTGGGTGCTCTAGCTCACCTCCTATGTACATGAGGTTTTCGATGAAATGCCCGATCCACACTAGTTAAGCTTTCTCCTCTCGAAGCTCGACCTCCGAGCTCCATTTTCCCTGAGATTTGCATAGGTTTAGCGGTCCGTCACGTCCCCGTCTTCACCGCCGTCCGTTTCATATTTTCCCAATTTTTCCCCATTTTTCATCGGATTTGGGATTTAGGGTTCATCTTTCCAATTTCAGAAATTGAAGCAATGCACCCATTTTGAGTGGCTAGATGAGTACATAGAGCGGATTCAACTGGAGGGTGCATCCGGGGAGCTCGATTTACCGTTGGAGGCGGAGAAGTTGGGCAAGTTTGGATCGGGCGCGTCTGGGTCTGGGGCCCCTGGATCTGCCCATTCCATTGGGGCTACTGTGGGGGATGAAGTAGTGACGGCAGAGCTGAAGAAGCTGAACAAGCAGATGAAGAAACTCATCGAATTGCAGAAGCAGGGCAATTTGATGGGGCTGATGGCCGGACTTTTTTATGTTTGTGTAATTGCTCTCGCATTTGTTTATGTGATGATAATTAGTCGTAAATGAATTGATCGGGCATCATCTGTAATCGTAATGATATGTATATTTGAATAAAAAGTGTTGCGCTGTACGAATTCAGCATGTCCTCTCCACTCTGTTTCGGCCCTGTTTTTTTAGTTCTTCAGTTCGTCATCAGCTTCAGTTTCAGTGGTAGAGAGAGAAAAGGAAAAAAAGGTTCATCCACAGCCCGTTTCCCAAAAAGGCCAGGCCCATATAGAAGTTGTCGGATTTGGTTCTTCGGGGTTGGCGGAACCTTGGACCCTGTATCAGGGAAGTGCCGTTGGACGAATGAGCAAATGCGAATACCCGTCACGAAGCTTCGTTCCGCGGAAGCGCAGCAAGGGACGTTCATTCTAGATAGAGAGAACGACGATCTCACAATGGCCCTCAGGAATCCTGAGCACCCTGGACGGACACGAGGCACACCAGGCTCCGTTCTGTGGAAGGCTGGGTTTCCGGACGCAGGCGGTTACAAATGCCAGGAGAGGAAGAAGAAAGTGGAGCAGATCCAAATTCAGGCGCTGCACGCAAGGGTACAAGCGATAGAGCAATGAGAAGCATATCGCAACAAGCGACCCGCTGAAGCTTCCCCCGAAGCTACCCCGCCATATCAGCGGAGAAGCAACGCGGCTTCCACCGAGCTGTAGCAACTGGAGCCTGTCTTCATGGCTCCTGCTAGCTACCCCGTGGACTTAATCATGGAGTCTCAAAATTGCCACCTTATGATGCAATGGATGAAAATCAAAATCAAGGCAGCTGTTGGCTCTGTTGCACCTCCTGAACCTGGCGCAGGTTTTCAATGCCGGCTGATTCCAGAAGGATATGCTAGGGTGATGGTGGATGAAATACCTGACGGATATGAGGACCTCGAGCTTGACCACCCTACGAGTGAATGGGAGACTCGGTTGGGTTCTTGTCTGTTGACTCCATGCCTATGGCGGAAGGAGCTCATCAACCTTCTGAACTGGACGCCTCCACCTCCTCCTCCTCCTCCTCCGGCGAGTCAGGGCACTCCGCCGCCTCCTCCGGCGAGTGATCAGGGCACTCAACCTCCTTCTCCGGCGTGTGGCGGCACTCCGCCTCCTTCTCCGCCTACGCCGGCGCGCCCGAGCAGCCATCCTACTCCTTCTATACCTCGTCAGCAAGGGCGGAAGAGACCTGCCGCCGCTCCGGCTGCTCCGGCGCGTCATAGTCCTCCTCCTCCGCCTGAAGAAACCACCAAAGTCTCCGTCGAAAGGCAACTATGAGTGCATTATTCAATGGTTAATTATCGAAGTGGAGCGGTCGGGAAGTATTGTCAGTGATCAAAGGTTAGCGGAACAACGAGCTGGGAAAAAAATTGCCCAGCTCGGCGAACAAGCGAACCAATCGTTGCCCCCGCTGAAGGTGTCTAGCGATATCGTCGCTAATGATTCGAGGATGGTGCTCGGTTATAACATTCTTGAAGATCACCTGCCCGACGATGTACATTATGAATTTTTGGGGGTGTACGAACACAGATACGAGTACGGGAAGCCTCTCGTCAAAGATGAAAGGTCTCTAACAACGATGATGCGAAGATTCCATGATTGGTACATGAAAACCTGTAGATAGTCTGGGGGGTCCAATACTTTGACGCTGAGAGTTAAAGAGGAGCATGACCTCATTAGAACTGATCTGTTGAATGTTCTACTTGAGGAGTTCTTCCAGTTTTTAATCAGAAGGCCCTTGATAAATTAACAATCACTTGCTACTGTCTGTAAGTACTACTTCCATCATTAAGTCGCTATATATAGGTCAGCTCTTTTATTGCATGTATTTATAATTATCCTCACTATATTATGCAGATTGAAGATCGCCGAATTGAAGAAAAGACAAATCGGTGATATTGGGTTCATTAACCCAAATATCATAGATGCATATTCGGCTGAATTTCAGAAAAAAGATACCAAGGCCAACATGCTACGATCGTTGGTATTAAATCAAAACAAACCTATAATACTCTTTCCTTACAACTTCAAGTGAGTGTTACTTTCTTGTGCATATTCGGTTTCCCTTATTAGTCGAGGTTATAATAATGTAATTGATGAGCTATGCATGCGTGCGCAGGTTTCACTATATTCTCCTAGAGATTAAGCTTGAGTAGGGAATAGTAACGGTCTTAGAGTCGAGATGAAAAGATCCCAAGGAGTATGCGGACATGACTCAAATTCTCGAGAAGTAAGTTAAATCGATCGTTATCGCACCATATCGGCAACTTTGTTCACTTCCTGATATCAAGTAATTGTTTTCTTTGTCTAGCAAGATTTGGAAAAAGTTCACCTCAAAAGCTCCGGGACTGTCGAAGAAGCTGGAATTTAAAAAACCGAAAGTAAGTACTACTAGCATGTTCCGTGCATCTCCTAGTGATTCAAGTGCTAATTTCATCAATACCATTTAGTATGCTTGCTTATCAGTTTGAATGACCTCTATTTCTTATAAAGTGGTTGTGGCAGGAAGCCGGGAACAATATGAAGTGCGTAAGCAATAATATTCAGAATTTTACTTTATTACCATCTTTTGTGTTGAGTTTCATTCATTCATATATATATGTATTGACCTCCTTTTTCAAATTAGATGTTTCGGATGCGGGATGAACTCCTAGCACCAGATCGCATGCGAGGAATTCAAGAGGAATTGGCGGCATTCTTTCTTGACCACGTGATCGATAAAGACGGAGAATACCATGTGAACCCTGTGTTCATATATAATTAGGGGATTATATTGTAAGAGATCTTATATTATGTATATGTAGCCAGTAGCGTCGGATAGATATACGAAAACTTGTTGTTCCACCAATCTCTCGGAGAAGGAGAGGTCGATATCACTTCTCTCTGTATGCATATGTTCATGACGATCTTCTGTTTCCTTCATTTTTGCTTACTAGCTAGCGTGTCGAGTGCTCTCTATACGTATAGTACGTAGCGTCGACCAAGCACGGAGATAAGAGAGGACACTTCTTTCTATTAATTAATTAGCTACCTAACACAATATATGAAACACCTTAATTAACCCATACAAAACCACCAAACCCCCCCACCCCCACCCACCTCAGAAAAAAAAACCCTACCCCTTGCACAGCTGACACATGGATGCCTATTGGTCCCGGTTGGTTTGACCAACCGGAACCAAAGGGCCTCGTGCCTGGGCTCGCCGCACCGGCCACATGGAGGCCCATCTGTCCCGGTTCATGTAAGAACCGGGACTAAAGGCCTAAGGCTTTAGTAACGACCATTTTTCTACTAGGACTTCAGAAACCGGGACAAATGGCCCTTACAAACCGAGACAAATGGCCCTTTTTCTACTAGTGATTATGGGACCGAGGGAGTAGTTACTTACCATAGACCAGCCAGGTCTCTCTCTTCTCTCTATTCTCAAAGCACACACGGACTCACACAGTCACACCACGCCTCGCACTCGGAGCCGTAGTGCCATACACGGGCGCTCTCACCACCGCTAGGGCGGCACGCCCTACAATTCTTGGCTAACGTCCGGCCTCCACTCCGGTGTTCCTTCCTTGAGCAACAATAGGATGCACAGCGAACGACCATGATGCCTTCGAGCATGGTGCCTGGCAGTACGAGTACGCCAGCCGCTCCACTAGCCATCGTCTCCAAGGTTCAAGGGAATACGACGACGCGTACGATAGGGCGTCAGGGTACTACTACAGCAGCAGCACGGGGCACAATCACGATATCGCGTCAGGGTGCTACAGGTTCGTGTCCACGGTCATATGGTTCTCTTACGACATCGACAAAAGGCAGTGCTCGCCATGCCTTCTCTCAGCCATGACCATGGTGCGGTCAGCGTAGGACACTCGCAAGAGCTTGTAGCCGCCACTGAAGGAGCGCATCAGTCACGCCTGGCTGCTGCGGCAGTATACCATGCTAACCGTAGCGGCGTATTTCTCAATTCTGCTAAATGGGTTTGCGGCACTCCGTAAAAGCATTGGACCTTTGCCGGGTGAAAGGCATGACGACTGCGACCACGTGGCACCGGTGGTGGTGGTAGTAGTAATAGTAGTAGTAGTACTAGTACTAGTAGTAGTAGTAATCAACATCATCATCATCATCATCATCATAATCATCATGGCTAGGAAAGTCTTTACATGAACATGTGTGTTTTGACTTTTGAGTGGCTACATTCGTGGGATCATTTTGGAAAAAATGCAGGTAATGTGATGTACAATTAAGAGAACATAACGTGTGGGTAGAAACAAGTTATTTTCATGTCACACTTGAGATGTTTATTGACTGCCTATAGTATTACTATCAATACACGATTTCATTTTGCTTCATGAAATTTTTACTGAAAATTTTAAAAATGTATGGCATTGTATATACATATGTTATATCTATGTTATCAATTAATTTTCTAGTTTCAGTTAATCTTACAATGTGTCCTTAGCTCTCCTTTCTTTTTGAAATAAATGCCTTTAGCTTCGAGTGCACGAAATACTTATGCAATAAAAATAAAAAGACTAAGCTATGTTCTGTAACACTGGAAGTGGATAGTTGATCGTCAACCATTTGCTTTATCGTACAATGGTATAATTACTCCAATTACATATATTGGTATCTGAATTTAGTTAACTCTGCACCTTCAGTAGCAAATAGGAACTTATTTTTTGATTGAAGTAAAAATAGATATATCTAATCTTATGCATGCAATTTTACTAAAACTGTCGCTTAAAATAGTATATGTTACAAAATGCCTCAGTGCTAAATATTACAGCGAGAGCATGACAAGATATCGGGCTTATAGTTCTGCCTAGGCACCGCGGCATCTTCTTGAGCAATGTTTTCTTTATTATTTCGTGCGCCTCATTGCCATCACACCTTCATCGCATGCAAGATTTTTGCTGCGGAGCTGTCAGACCAAGGAAAAGGTCGGGGGATAGTTTTTCTTTAGTTTGCGCATAAGGCTAGAGCCTCGCTGGATATTTTCTTGACTATTTTTCCATGCTCCTGCAGATTCTATTTCCTGCATGTCTGCATGAACCTATCTCTCTGCATGCGAGTAATTATGAGCCTAAAACTGGGGCGTGATTGGAAACTATCGCTGAATCACTGAACCACGCTGCAGAGTATTGAGGAAAAAAGGAAAAAAAGATGAACGCACTAATTAGGATCGGAGGGAGTACAACATTAGGGACGTGGTTCTAAGAAACAATGTCGTGACACTAACTTGAACAAATTTGCAGTGCCCTTAATATTGCTATGTTTCCCATGCGCCTCCTACCCTTATGCATCGAAACGATAGATTGGTGTAACTTCTCGAGCTAAACCCCTCCCTATTCTTCTCTTGTAATTTGTGACCTTTATTCCTTCCTAAGCGCAATGAAAAGCAGTGAATCTACCTTTTCGTCAAAAAAAAAACGATAGAAAGATATCTTGCCACTCCTATTAGATTTCAACATCTCGTACTAGTATTATGGACAATACAAAGGCATACCAGGTTTGAAGTGTGTATGAAAAGAGAGCCCGGACAAGGAAAATGATACATTTTTAAGACTTTGGGAGCAGAGGTTAGCGTTGCCGCATTAATGCTTCCAGCGCTACTAGTATAGACATGCATCTACATTATGGCACATTAATTTAGTTGATGCTTGGATGGAGCTTCCATGCAATTTGACGAGCTCGATGTGCAGACCAAAAATAACATGGGCCGTGAATAAGTAGTATAGCTTTGGGAATTATTCAAAATAACATGTGCAGACCAAAATAACTATGGCCAGCGGCACGGCACACCACATATGTCCGCTTCGGCGTCCCGCCTATCTGATCCGGCTTCACCAAAGCGGCCAAGCCACTTTCAAAATAATGTTTATACTTTAGTTAGTGCTATGTACGTAATGATTGGCTATTTACCCGAAAGGCATGTCCTCATACAAATTAAATCAATAGTCAAAATGTAGATCTGAATATAGCATCAATCAATTTTTAGAACGTGACACGTGAAAAAGTAAGGCAAGGTAGTTGCTCCCAAGCCAAGAATGACCAGTACCACATGCACCCATCAGATTGGTATAGTTCATTTGTCGAGTTGACCATCATCAATGTACTCAACTACTCCACAGTTGATCATTGTGAGTACTTTTCTTTGTGAACGTAATTATAAAAATAAACATAGTATCAATTTTGTTGTCCATACTTTTTATTCATTACCTTTCCAGTTGTGCTATTTTACATCCCATGTGTGTGCCCTCTGGACCTCTTTCCTTGATGGCATCGTATAATAGATTGAGATCCTACATCGGTGGCACATACTGAGATGAGCCGGAGGCTGGCGGCACGCCAAGATCTGTCTATCGTGTTACACCTCTCGAACTCCATCCATCGTGACATGACCTGTGGATCTAGAAACCATAGGCCTTATGGTAGTGGCACAATGCGCCTGTATTTGCATCGATATTGAGCTATCAGATCCTGTCCACCATAGCCGTTTGCCAAATATAGTTGATGTTTTACTTAGTTACATTGACATATCTAATATTACCTCCATCCCAAATTACGTGTCTTGGGAAATCAAGGCAAACAATTTGAGAGGGAGGGAGTACATTGCTATTTCATTGAAAGACATGTTTCAGAAAGACTAAATCAATATTCAAAATATACCTTTGAAGACGACATCAACGAATGTCAAACCATGGCATTGGCAGATTGTAAATTTGTTTCTAATTAAGCCATGTCGAATTAAAATTTGAGACAGAATGAGGAAAGACATTTTTTTTGACGTGGAACACCATGCATTCCATTAAGGGGTGGACGCAGCAATAAAGACGACATCAACGAATGTCAAACCATGGCATTGGCAGATTGTAAATTTGTTTCTAATTAAGCCATGTCGAATTAAAATTTGAGACAGAATGAGGAAAGACATTTTTTTTGACGTGGAACACCATGCATTCCATTAAGGGGTGGACGCAGCAATATCGCCGGCCACAGCGAGACTTACATCATTAGGCAGGTTTGACAGCCACATAGAATGACTATCAATAGGCACACTCACACCATGACCTGCTAGTAGATGGGCAGGTACATTACAAGTACGGGGACAAAACTGAACTCTGGCCTCAATAAATTCAGTTTGGAGCAGGTATTTTGTCTCTCTGAAGATTGTCCCGAGGGCCGCCCTGTCCTGACCATCAGAATTTATGGCCTGCTTCAACTTTTTTTTTAGAAAAGGAGGATTACCCCCGGCCTCTTCATCTGAGCGATGCATGCAGCCATTTTATTAATTATTCTCAGAGACCTTACAAATCATTACATCAGTAAGCCTGAAGCCACCATCTTCGCGACACCTGTCGCTACTCCTATTCCCTTGATGTAGGGGTGCCGAATGTCCGAGCCTAATACCAAACAGACATCGCACAAAAACCTAACATCTAATGCCGGTTGCCCCATCCCAGCCACTTACCGGGAATGGGTCACACACCGGTCCGGCGCACTCACCGAGGCTACCGCAGCCGTCATCCACCTAACCATCTTCAGAGCAGGTACCGACGCAAAGACCTTGCTAGGTCAGCTGTCGACGCCACCATGACGCCAGACAGCGCCGCCGCCCTGCGCTCGTCCATCTAGCCGCATCTGTCGTCGATATCCAGCTGCACCATGCCGCCAATACTCTCGTCATCGACGCGGTAGAAACAATGCCGCACCTCCTGGCAACCTCCACACCATCGCCACTGCTGGAGCTACCGGAGTCCATCACCCACAGCATCTCTCCGCCGAACATCAGAACCTCCCAAGACGGCGCCTCCATGGAGGGTACGACGCGAAGGGCGCCGCCGCCGCCCAATCCAGACTGAATTTTGGACTTTCGTCCGGGAGGGGTTCGGAGATGGATAGGAGAGACCTCGACATCGCCTCCACGGAGGGTAACAGCGTCGAGAGACGTCGCCGATGCCGGACCGAACAAGCCGATCAAAGTTTCCTCCGGTCCCCATCCTATACCACCAAAACTCCATCAGCTCCGGATCCGGCTGGACCACGAACTGGAACCTGCAGAGATGAAAGAGCCATGGGGTCCAACCCACCATGAAGGAGGATCGAGAAGACTCCATCGTAGATCTCCAAGCGCCAAATCCAGCGATCTGGCGTGGTCACCGACGACCACCACCACCCCGCGGCGGCTGATGGCGTTCAAGCCCAAGACCCAGATTGGATCCGATCTGAACCCGGCAGCGCCCGCGACCACCAATCTTTCCACCACCCAGCCGTCACCACGCTGCGAGCAGGCCTCCGCCGCCGCCACGCCACACGACGTCGCCAAGAAACCTGCCGCGCCACGCCGCCCAACCCCGCGCTAGTCCGGCGCCCCGTCCGATCTGGCTGCCCCGCGCCAGCCGAGATAGACAAGAGGGAGATACGCCCCACCGCCGCCCAGCCGGCCAAGCTTTGCCCGGCGGCGCTGCGGACGGCGGCGAGGGGAGGTGGAGGCGGGAGGAGGGACGAGAGGACGGCGGCTAGGGTTCCCCCTGGGTCGCCCGCGGGGGCGACACGAGGAGGACGAGGGGGACGAGGGGGCAACACGGTGGGGTGGGGGGGGGGTGGGGGGGATGGCCTGCTTCAACTGGAGACTGTCAGTCATGAAAATCACTCGGCCCATCCCAAAGTTCTCCGCCAGTTTGATTGCATTGACTAGCGCCACTGATTCTGCATGTAGGGCGTCAGACATATCAGACAAGCTTCCGGCAGCAGCAAAAATGGCCTCACCCCCGCTGGATCCCGGGCAATGCAACCCCAACCCCCACTGTTGGAAACTTGTGTGAAAGCAGCATCAGAGTTGATCATGATCCACTCCTGCGGAGGAGCCTTCCATTTGACATGAACTGCTGGCTTGTTGATCTTCTTGGGGACGAAAAACTCCTTCCACTCTTCAGTAAGCATGCAAACCTTTCCAGCAAATTCAGATTGAGTTAGTCGGTGCTCACCGTGTCTCTTCCTGTTCCGTTCCGTCCACCATTGCCAGAGCAAACAAATCACTCTCAGCTTTATGTCATTAGGCCAACTGAGCAGGATCTCCAACAAGTGCAAGGAAGATGGCGCTTGCAAGAGATTCTGGCGTTCAGGTTCAAGATCACAAGCTCTCCACATAGCCTTGACTTCCTTACATCGCAGAAACAAGTGCCCTCCATCTTCAAACAATTTGCCACAGACCTGGCACCTGGTGTCAAGCTCCACACCTCTCCTTTCGATGTTCATGTTAAGTGGGTGGCTATTATGGCCAAACCTCCAAAGAAAGTGGTGTACCTTACCGGGACAGTTCACTCTCCAGATCTGTTTCCAAACTGCAGCTTTCCATGATTCCCCATGTGAGTTCTCCCCAGGTGGTCTAGGCGCCTTCTTCTTAATCATCTCCACATGCACTCGATACGCAGATTTGACTGAAAACAAGCCTTTTGAGTCAAAATGCCAGGCAATGAAGTCCTCATGTTGCTCACAGACAGGAATACGCAGGATAGCCGCCACGTCCATAGGATTGAACATCTGACGAAGTAGCTCCTCGTCCCATTTATGAGAAATTGGATCCATCAGCTCGGCCACATAGGTTAATAAATTGGTGCCCCGTCGAGTGATTGGCCTACGCATATCTCCATTGGGAATCCATGGGTCTGACCAAATCTTGATATTTTCACCAGAGCCCACTCTCCAGATATATCCTTCTTTCACCACTTCCAATCCCTTTAAAATACTTCTCCAGGTATAACTCATACTAGAACACGCCTCGGCTGCAAGGATGCTTGTTTGTGGGTGATACTTGGCCTTCAAAACTCTTGCACATACGGACTCGGGGGCCTGCATTAATCTCCAGGCCTGTCTTGCAAGCATTGCAAGATTATATGAGTGAAGATCTCTGAACCCAAGTCCTCCTTTTTCCTTTGGCAACGTCATCTTCTCCCAGCCCACCCAATGCATTTTCCTTTCATCCTTCTGTTGAGCCCACCAATACCGGCAAATCATCTTACTAAGGTCTTCACACAAACCTTTTGTGAGATCAAAGCAACCCATAGCGTACATCGGAATGGCCTGAGCTACGGATTTCACCAAGATCTCCTTACCCTTCATCGACAGAAATCTCTCCAGCCACCACTGTATTTTTGCCCACAGCCTATCTTTGACGTACTCGAAGCATTGCGAGACAGATCGACCGACGTACAAAGGCAAACCATGATACTTGCCATTTGTAGTTTCTTGTTGTAAACCCAGAATCTGCATTACCTTTTGTTTTGATGTTGCCTTGGTGTTTCTGCTGAACATAATAGACGATTTGTCCCTGTTGACCACCTATCCCGAACCTGCCTCATAAACTTGCAGAATATGATTGATTTCCGCAGCACGCTCCTCCGTAGCCTCAAACAGGAGCAAAGGGCGAATAATAGATGACTAACAGCAGGGGCACCAGGAGCCACCCTAATACCCTTCAGGCGACCACTCACTTCAGCTTGATGAAGCAACGATGAGAAACCTTCCGCACAAAGAAGGAAGAGATAGGGCGAGATGGGATTGCCTTGTCGTAATCCACGTCCGGGAATCACCGTCTCCGTGTAAGATCCATTCACCTTAAACTTGTAAGTGACAGTCCGAATGCATTTGGCTATTAGGCTGACAAAAACCTCGCAGAATCCCAGCTGTCGGAGAACCTTTTCCAAGAAGGGCCACTCTACACGGTCGTATGCTTTACTCATATATAGCTTGACTGCAGCAAAACCTGTAGCACCAGATCTTTTCCTCTTCAGAAAATGAGACATCTCATAGGCCAATAAAGTGTTATGAGAAATCAGTCTTCCCGGCACGAAAGCACTTTGATTATCAGAGATCACTTCTCCCAAGATACACTTAAGTCTGTTGGCTATGACCTTGGACACAAGTTTGTACACAATATTACAGAGGCTAATAGGGCGTAGGTCTTTCAAACTTGCAGGGTTTTTCACCTTTGGGATAACACTACTAGGAAAAGGGCTACTAATGGCGCACCAGTTTTGCCTACTAATGGCGCATCACTGGTGCACCATTAGTATCATGCCACTAGTATTTTTTACTAATGGCGCACCACTGGTGCGCCATTAGTATAGGCCACGGTGCGCCATTAGTATAGGCCACCAGTGCGCCATTAGTATAGGCCACTGGTACGCCAATAGTATTTTTGAATTTTGAAGGCGGGAAAATAGTAGTGGCGCACCGTCTAACCCTCACCATGCGCCATTGCTATTTTTGAATTTTGAATTTGGATCTGGATCGTGATTTTTTTGCCCATTTTTTGCTCGTTTTTTGGCACGATATTATTTCAAATTTTGTTCCTGTTTTTGGATCTTGTACGTTCTTTTGCCGTGTTCTTTTGCCGGAGAGGAGTTCGCCGGAGAGGAGGAGGAGGAGGTCACCGGAGAGGCGCTGGCCTACATCGCCGGAGAGGAGGAGGAGGAGTTCGCCGGAGAGGAGGAGGAGGAGGTCGCCGGAGAGGAGTTCACCGGAGCATCGGAGAGGAGGAAGGAGAAACCATGAGGGGATGGGAGAAGAGGAGGGAGGAGGAGCTCACCGAAAAGGAGGGAGGAGGAGCTCACCGGAGAGGAGGGAGGAGAAACCGTGAGGGGAGGGAGGGGAGGAGAGGAGGGAGGAGGAGGTCGCCGGAGAGGAGGAGGACGAGGTCGCCGGAGAGGAGGAGGAGGAGGAGGTCGCTGGAGAGGAGGAGGAGGTCGCTGGAGAGGAGGAGGAGGAGGTCGCCGGAGAGGAGGAGGGTAGTATGGTGGAGGAGAGAAGGGAAGATGGAGTGGAGGAGAGGAGGAGATGGAGTGGAGGAGAGGTGGAATGGAGGAGAAGAATGAAGAGGTAAGGAGGAGAGGACCACGCCTAGCCATATATACGTCATTGTAATGGCGCACCGCGGGCAGGTGCGCCATTACTAACTTTTTTTATTTTTTTGATTTATTTTGAATTTTGAAGGCGGGAAGATACTAATGGCGCACCATGGGCAGGTGCGCCATTAGTAAATTTTTTTTTGACTTATTTTGAATTTTGAAGGCGGGAAGATAGTAATAGCGCACCATGGGTAGGTGCGCCATTAGTAAGTTTGAATTTTTTTGCCTCTCCAGATCTTAAAAGTCCCGTATCTTTTTTTCTGTTAGGTTTTTGAGGATTTTGAAAATGTTTAACGGGGTTCCCCTATTAAATTCGGATATAACTTTTCGAGTAGATGATTTTTCATATTAAAAAACTTTTTCATCCGAGTTCGTATGCAAAAGTTATGCCCATTTTACAAATTCTCGAGAGATTTTGCAAATAAAGTCGAAATTCATATTTGTAAATTTTCACAACAACTAGACCACATATCACATGGGAAACTTATTTTCTTTTATTTTTTGACATTTCCATTATTTTTGTTTATTTTTTTAAAACTGAAAAGGCGGTCCGGGGGCGTGGGGGAAGTGGTGGCGAAGTTACTAATGGCGCACCGTGGGAGTGGTGCGCCATTACTAGTTCAACTAGTAATGGTGCACCACTCCAACGGTCCGCCATTAGTAGTTTTGAAAAAAAATTAAAAAAAATTTCACTAATGGCGCACCGTGGGAGTGGTGCGTCAGTACTAGTTCAACTAGTAATGGCGCACCACTCTAACAGTGCGCCATTAGTAGTTTTGAAAAAAATAAAAAAAATTCACTAATGGCGCACCGTGGAAGTGGTGCGCCATTAGTATTTGGACACTAATGGCGCGCCAACACATGGTACGTCATTAGTATATAGTAATGGCACACCACATGTCTGGTGCGCCATTAGTGTCAATTTCATGTATAGCCCTTTTTCTAGTAGTGTAAGTATCATAACAGTATCGTTCCATCCCTCTGGCATACTGCCGCCTCTTAGAACATCAAGTACCTCCTGTACCACAGAGTCTCCAACCAATTGCCAGTATCTCTTGTAGAAGATAGCCGGTAAACCATCCATCCCCGGTGCTTTCAGATCCCCAATACTATCCAAGGCTTGTTTCACCCAATGTTTTAAATAGCGGGCTATGGCATTTAGCGGCGACCCTTAAAAACAGCTATAGCTGGGTCATTTAGCGGCAGCACCTTCAAACAGCTATAGCGGAGCTATAGCGGGGCTATAGCCGGCTATTTAAAACTATGATTTCACCTCATCAGCAGTATAATCAGCCGTCAGAAAATTGTTCATTTTCTCTGTCACTTTCGGGGTAATGAGGAAAGACATTTGATTGGAGCCCTATAAGACCAAATCCATCAGATTTATGACGTTCACAGGTCGAGTTCACTGTCATCAATGCCCTCAACTACACTACTCCATGAGAGACTCAAATTAGGTACATGTCTATTAGTCCCATCATTAATCTGCTGTGTGCACGCTGTCAATCACATTCCACACCACTAATCATATGTATATATATGTTTGGTCCATCCATTGGGCCCAACTCAACATCAAGCAAAATGCATTAACGGCCATCAATGGATTCCAACATCAAACAACAACCTAAGTGTATATATTTGCTCGCATCAACCCAATTGGTCCATCTAGACGCAATACTGGACAACACGATAGTGTTCAATTATTTTGGGAGGAGATAAGTCCATATTACGACCTCGAACTATCACCGAAGTTTAGAATAAAACCCTAAATTACTAAACCGTCTAATATACAACCTTCAACTTCCAAAACCGGACAAAACACAACCTTCAACTGGTTTTGACCAGCAATGACTCGTCAACAGCCTAGTCAGTGCCAAGTCAATAAGCATTTTTGTACTTGAGTACATGAGAACACATCACTAATGGCATGTAGGATCACAGGTAGATGTAAAACTGGAAGTAGAGCAAATTAAGGACTGAAATTATCGGTCCTCAGTAGGCATTTGAATACTTGAGTACATGAGGCATACATATCATTTTTAGTGTATAGCCGACAAGACCAAGTGGTAAGGACATAAATTATCACCGCCCAACAAGCATCTTGATGGTACAAGACCGGAAATTTCAATCATTTTGCCTCATGTTAGTGCTTCCTGCTAATCGAGCTTCCTGTTGGGAGAGATGACAACCTCCATGAACTCTTATACACTTGATCAGTTCAATCTACCTAGGTAACCACACCATGTAAATAGGTGTCAGTTAGAAACATATACCAAATAGCATATCTTGTGAAGAGAGATAATCATTATATATGTCCAGCTTCATTCAGCACTCCAACCTAGGATACATGACCTATATGTCAAACTTAGGATGAAATTCCTCAAAATTAACAATACATATGTAACCAATCTGGATGACTTTGTAGGTCAAGCTGGCTTTCCAGTTTCTATAGGGGAGTTTTCAAATCAAATAAAATGGAATGTGATAGTTGGTTATGTCTAACAGAGAGGATACAAATATTTTGTTGCAGCTTAGTTCATTATTTCATTATAGACCTACGATAAATGGATTACAATTCCAGGATTAGTTAAAAGAACACATGACAATGACAAATAAGTAATATTGAGCAATTTAAAGTGAGTTTTATGGTTGCCCTGTAGATGCAAATTATTATTCAGATTTCATAGCTATAAACGACAAATTTGATGGCATGCATTATATTATACCTTGTAATAATAAGAAAACCACCGCAGCACGGGAAAATATTAATGAACAAGATGTGAGATAGGCTCATGCCATGGACGAAGGATTAGTTCTAAATCACGTACACAAATCCTTGCTGTAGCGATACCAGAGGTCGGTAAAAATGGAAGGCACTCGTATCTCTATCTTTGGTAAATGATATATGTATGCCTAATCGTTTCAATCAACCTAGTTGAGTAGTCATAGCAAGTCAAATAAGTGATAGTCTTCGAAGCAGGAAGAAGCACAAACCTCTATTGTTTTGTCGTTTGTTTCTTAGAACATGGTCTTGCATCATGGAACACCGTTTCCTTACGAATGCTGCATTTGCGCATGACTTTTTGATGAATCCCAAGCCTTCTCTTGTCACCAGATCCACTCCTCACATCATCCCTATGGCTCTTTATTCTAGAGCATGTGCCCCTTGCATTGATATCCTTAGGTGTGAGTGTTGGAATAAGCCACGTCCCATGATGGAAACCGGCATGTGTGCGCATCCAGGTTGTGCCCGGGGCGTGTGTGCCTAGTCCAAATCGGTACACCGGTGTTTGGCCGAGTCATGCTCGAGTTAGGAGTGGCACAGGTCGTTGGCGAGACTCATGGGATAGACGTGGTGATCCGTTGGAAGTTCAGCGGCCTAGGCGCGTAGGAGCGCGTCCTGGGCGCAGCGGTGCATGCGGATCGTGCGCGATTGATCAGGAGTTAGACGCGGGGTAGTGTGTGCACCCGTATAAACTCCTTCCCCTTGTACTGCTTGTTGTGAGCGCGCCAGCTGAAAAAAGAAAAAGTTTAGGGCGTTGGTGCACCCATGACGGCGTTGGTCGCCGGCAGAATTCTGTGCTGTCTTCTCCGGTTCTTCTTCTACCTCCGTCCGTGCGAGAGATAGAGGAAGTGGCAACAACAAACCGGCACTAGAGGTTCAACACGAACCAAGATTAATGATGGGCAAATAGCTTCCATGCGACGTTGTTGGTGTGTATTGTCTCTCATGCAACGTCGTTGGTTGTAATAGCTCTCATGCGACATCTGCGTTGGAAAAAATAGCTCCCATGCGACACTACTGCCTAATGCAAAGACACATGTTTAAAACTCGAATCAGGTGAGCGGGACCCACAGCGTGGGACCCACTAACTTATCCAACTCAGCATTGGTCAGGTGAGCAGGACCCATAGCGTGGGAGCCACTAAATTATCCAGGTCAGCATTGGTACAAGAGGACACCGAGCCGTGGCCCGAGCCGTGCAGCACCCGAGCCCATCCTCCCCCCTCCCCCCCTCCCCGACTGTTGTTGTTCTTCTTCTCCGGCGACGACGCGCAAAAACGCCGTTCCGGGCCGCGGCCTAGCAATGTCGAGCTCCGCTTCAGCCTCCCGCGGCTCATGGCCGCGCTATGGCGCAGTGCCCATGACAAGGTGCCCTGCATGCCCACGTATCGCATCCCTGAAGCGGCTAGTCACAACGACCGACAAGAATGGCAACCTTGGGCGGGAATTCGTGAAATGCGAGAGCAAACCAGAGCAGGGAATGGTGAGATTTTACTTCTCAATATGCCAATTTTGGTTTTTGTCTCCCAATTTCATATTTGCCCAATTTTTCCCCATTTTTCATCGGATTTGGGATTTAGGGTTCATCTTTCCAATTTCAGAAATTGAAGCAATGCACCCATTTTGAGTGGCTAGATGATTACATAGAGCGGATTCAACTGGAGGGTGCATCAGGGGAGCTCGATTTACCGTTGGAGGCGGAGAAGTTGGGCAAGTTTGGATCGGGCGCGTCTGGATCTGGGGCCCCTGGATCTGCCCATTCCATTGGGGCTACTGTGGGGGATGAAGTAGTGACGGCAGAGTTGAAGAAGCTGAACAAGCAGATGAAGAAACTCATCGAATTACAGAAGCAGGGCAATTTGATGGCGCTGATGGCCGGACTTTTTTATGTTTGTGTAATTGCTCTCGCATTTGTTTATGTGATGATAATTAGTCGTAAGTGAATAGATTGGGCATCATCTGTAATCGTAATGATATGTATATTTGAACAAAAAGTGTTGTGCTGTACGAATTCAGCATGTCCTCTCCACTCTGTTTCGGCCCTGTATTTTTAGTTCTTCAGTTCATCATCAGTTTCAGTTTCAGTGGTAGAGGGAGAAAAGGAAAAAAAAGGTTCGTCCACAGCCCGTTGCCCAAAAAGGCCAGGCCCATATAGAAGTTAGGAAGGGCCGAATAGAACATATCTAGGCCCATTGATAAAAGAAGTGTAGCTAGTGCAAAAAAAAGTGCACACGGTCATTGACATCGATATATCTTTTTGGCTTTAGATTATTTCACAAATTTTAAGTTTCCTGCAGTCACCTTTTTTGATGTAACTCATCTGATAATTATTTGAGCTATTTTTATGCATAAGCTATCGTGTCCGATGGTAGGGTCCCGTGTTGTTTCGGCTAAAACAAAAGGTTGGTTCTAGTTAGCAGTCCAACTTGCAGTCTTTGTGAACCAAAAAAGTTGCAATTGTTTGGTTCTAGTTTATTTCAACCAAGCACCATTTTTAAATATTTTTTCTGACTTGTGCTATGGTGTTTTCAAAGTTTTTACTCGTGTGTTTCAACCGAAAAAGGTTGTGCCCTCTCAAAAAAAGAAGACATCTAGTGTGCCCCTAGTAGCATCTCCTTACAACATAGAGGGGCATCCCCTTACAACATATAGTGCATACAACATAAAAGGAAGATAATTAACTAGACACGTGCTAACAACAACTTATATGATTGGATCATGTTTTAGTGCATTTTTTAGTACACATGGCCACATAAATAAAATGCAATGGAGAAACTTTAGGACCGAAAAAACATATAGATAGATAGAGGGGCATTGGGTACCCTAGTAGCATAGATAGATAGAACATATAGAGGGGCATCCCCCCACTACATATAGTTTATAAAACATGAAAGTAAAATAATTAAAACTAGATATATAGAAGACACGGGCACACACGCCCGAACCAACACAAACACAAACTAGATAGATAGAAGACTCGCACTTGAACAGCCCCTTGAACAACTCCTTGGCCCCTCCTCCTTGCCACTCCTTGGCCCCTCCTCCTTGGGCCCCTCACTCGTCGTTCTCCGGCATCTGGTAGGGGAGGGTGTGCATGCCGTTGGGGTGAGGGAAGATGTGGTTGAAGTTGTTGAAGATGTTGTAGGTCGTGAACGCGATAAACTCGCATCCACACCAGAACACCTCGCGCAAGGGGGTGGTGAGCGTCGTAGGGGTTGGTGAAGGTGACGTAGAGGCCGATGACGATGCCGTTGGGGTTGCCATCGTACTGCTCGTGGAGGTGGAACATGGGCGGAGTGCCCGGAGGGAGGTGGCGGTAGCCGGCTTGGAGGAAGAAGCGAGCCAACTCTCTAGGGCCCCTCCACCTAGAGATGGCCCACACCCTTAGGCTATTCTCGACGACGACTCCGGCCGGGTACTGCCTCTCTGGCACGGTGCGAGGGCGACGGTAGGTAGGGCCGTTGAACTGCATGGTGGCTCGCCCGGTGGCTCGAGTGGTGGATTTGGCTCGAAAAGAAGAAGGGGAGGAGGCTTGAGAGATGAGTGTGAGAGGATGAGGAAATGGTGCCCTTTTATAGCCGCGTTGCAGCCGTGGTCAATGTGTACACGGTGCCCCTTCTCGATCGTTTTCTCTTCTCCGTTCGCACTGGCATAAGTAATTGGGCTTGCGGGCATTAATTCAAAAAACAGCGGCCAGAGCATCAAAAGAGGCACGGGCGGCACGGGCGAGATGCATCGTTTCGTGCACTTGCATCGGCGGTGACGCCGCGTAGGATGTCATCCGCGCGTGACACTGAAAAAGGAGCTGCACCACCGACGCGTCCGTCCCTCGTTCAAACATGCATTTGTTAAAATAGCTTAGATGCGACGTACCTATACGCTGCACCCCTGCCGTGCTTTACTGCGTCGATGCGTGCATGCAAGCCCGCATGCAAATGGCTAGGCGTTCACGAGCAAAGAATAGCTAGGCTGCTACGTTGCATGGCATGCATGGAACAGGGATGGCCCACATGTCATTGACCCTCTCGCATGCAGCCCATCCCCCCCTCTCGACGGCCGTGCGCACGCAGGCCAGGCTTTGCCGGGCCTGATCCGCTCGGCCCAACGGTCACTTAAATGCTCCCCCGCTCAACGTTATCTGTTCGTCAGAGAGAAAAAACGGTGGCCAATCAGATTGGAGCCCACGGATCGCCCCCGCGGAATCCTTCTTGAAGGCCTATCCGACGGCCGCAGTTTGGCGTTAGGGTTAGATCGACGGTGTACGTTTGGCGCTAGGGTTACATGGGGTTTTGAGGCAGTCAACGGGGTTTTGAAAGGTTTGACCGAACATTCAAATGTGTATAACTAATTCAAAAAAAATCTAAAAAATGAAAAACCTGCGCATATAGCCTTTTTATGTTACATAGTTATGATATAAAATGATAAACTTGATCTAATGATCTTTGCATGAAAAAACCTTCACAAATTGGACTATCTCGACTGAGGTTGCATAGAGTTCAAAGGAGTGAGAAGAGGGTTTGAGGTTTTGAAAATGCAAAAAAATCAAAAAACATCACCTTAGCTTCATTTTAGAGTGACTAAGGAGGATCTGAAGTTATTTTTGCATTTAAATTTTTTAAACTTGTTTTATTGCTGACTTTGTATTAAAGGGTGTTTTTTCAAAAATAAATTAAATAATATGATTACTTGTTCAAAAAAAGGTGAGACTTCGTATTGATCCTATATAGGTATAATATAAGCTAAGAAAATCTTTTTTGGGTGATTTTGAGAAGGTCGAAAAAAACTTGCTTAGAAATGGGGCCGTTTTCCCTTACTTTGGAGCCTGTTTGGACAACATTTTCAGTGACTATGAGTTGGACTTCACAAAAAGGGTTGGATTTATGAACTAAAGTGCATAGTAGTACATAAAACGATGCAACATCACAGAACAAACAAATGAACTCAAAAAATATTGGAGATAGGTTCAAATTTGAATGTCAGTTCAAATTTGAATTTTATTTCAAGTCAAATCAACATCATAGCACATAAGTTTTCACATGAAAGAACATAAGTTTTCACATCAAATGACAACAAACTTAAGTTTTCACATCAAATTTGAATGATTTCGACTCTATTTCTTTTGCTTCTTTCTACCACTCGATTTCTTCTGCTTTTTTCCACCGTTTGGTTCCACGGCGCATAGTTTATTGATGCTGATGCTCTTGCTTTTTGGCCCCTTGCAAACACCACTAGGCCCCCTCAACTTTTGCACCTGACCATGTCCCACTTCTTCAGTTTGCACTTCTGCAGATTGAGTAGATGGCACACATTGTTCAACTACTTCAGTTTGCAACTCAACACTTGGCAGCACAACCTCCAAACATGGCAACACAGTTGTCAAAGCAGATTCGCATGGCAGCACAACAGTTGCTTCATCTGCAACAGTTTCAGATTGCCCTAGCGTCTGCAAAACAGATTCAGTATGCATCACATCGTCCAAAACAGAAACACTTAGCTCATGTTCAGCAGTAACAGTTTCAGTTAGCTCCATACCTTTGTCACCAAACATTATCTGCTTAGTGCTCTTCCTTCTATAGCCACTGATTCTTGCTTTTTTCACTGGCCAGCATTGTTCAACAACAAGAGGTGGGGCTTTTTCTGCACGCTTCCTCCTAAAAAATAAAACATTTGACTTGGTTAGATACTAGAACAAGTAGCAAAATCAAAAACTTGCAAAAACAGTAACATGAACATACTTTGGCCTCTGAGGAGTGTAGATGCACTTGGATGAACCAATTCTGTGCCCAAGTACCTCACACAACTTGCACCTATTTTTGTTACCTTTTTGAGCCCTTTTGGGCTTATCATTCTTTTCCTTTTCCTTTTTCCCCTTCTTACTACAACCACCTTTCTCAAACCAAGCTTTGAATCTGCTCTGTTTAGTCCTCCTAGCCTTTCTTCTAGTGACAAGGGGACACAAGGTAAATTCTATTTCCACCTCAGGCCACTGAGATTGATCAGTCAGTGCAGGAATTGGACTTGCATATGCAGCTTTGAATTTTTGTACTGAATAATACTCATGCAAATATGGGTGCATATTTAACCTGGGTTTAGATGCCAAAAAAAGTATGGCATGCTCACATGGTTTTCCAGTGTGTTGCCACTCTTGGCAAGTGCACTCATGCAACTCAGTATTTACCACATGCCTCTTGCCACTCTTTGTATCTCTAACTTCAGCACCCTAGAAGGAAGATTTCTCAACAGATAGATGTGAAAGATTTCTACTCCTGTTGACCACCTGTTGTACCACTGCTGGAAGCTTGTCCCCTTCCAAAATATTAGCAATTTTTCCTCTCAACTCCCACAAACGCATGATCATGATCCTTATTTGGTCCACCATGTCATGCACAGGCAAGTCTTTCAAATCCTTCACTTTGTTGTTAAAACTTTCTGCCAAGTTGTTATTGATATGATCACATTTTATGGCAGTATTAAAACCTGATCTATACCAGAACAGAGAATGGTGGGTGTTCAACCATGAAGCAAATTCATTATCACTACATGATGCCAATATCTTACCAAGGTGATAGGAATGTGTCTGTCTGGTGTAGGATCTTGCTGCTGGCCACATGCGCCCAAATTCATCTCCTCTGAATTTTTTTATCAGATTCATCCACATATGTCCAAAGCACCCCCTCTGCTCAGCATGGGGAAAACATTTTTTACTGCATTTTCCAACCCTTTACATGCATCTGTGTGGATGGCCAAAGGAGAAACTGGCCCTATGCATCTTTTTAGTTGCATCATGAACCATATCCATGATGCCTCTGTCTCTGATTGAAACATTCCTATTGCAATTGGGAACATCCAGTTGTGTCCATCTAGAGCATTGCATGCAGCCAACTGACCATTCCACTTTCCAGTCAAAAAAGATGAGTCTATGCTCAAATATGGACGACAATCTGCTTTGAATCCATCTATGCAAGGCTTCAAACACATAAAAAACTTGCTGAATAAAACCTTGCCATCCTCTGTATCCTCTGTATCTATCTCCACCACACTCCCAGGTGACCTCTTCTCCACCTCTGCTTTAAAACTATACAACATCCTAAATGTATTTGCCCAGTCACCATACAATGATTTCATGGCCCTTTGTTTTGCTTTCCACACTGTGGTATATTGCAGCTGGATGGGGTACAGCTTCTCCATGTCAACTTTAAGCCTCTTTGCAGTAGTGTTTGGAGTCTTGGCTAAAATAGGAGTAATCTTCTCTGTAACCGAAAGCTGTGATGTCATCTTTGAAACTCTCTGTGAAGTGGTCATACATGTATGCTGGTGTGGTATTTAATTTACCCTTACTGTACTTCCATCAAGTTGTAGTCTGGCAGACAAGTACCATTTGCAAGGATTGCCACCACCATCATAACCTTTGCACAGAGCATAAAATTTCTTTCAATCAGTCCACATAGTCTTGGCATCAAACTCTTTTTTCACTGCATAGGTCCTAAAAGACATCCTAAACTCCTTCATGCTTGGCCACAACTTTCCCACCTCAATAACTGGGTTCTCTTTGTCATCCAAACATACCAACTCATTATCATCTGCATCATCCACATCATCTGCGGCCTCTCTCATCAGCTGTTCTTCATCCTCATTTGCATTTCTAAGGCCTGTGTTACCTTCGGCAGGCAAAGAACTGTCATCCTTCTCCTTATCTTTGTCATCAACTTGAATGCCAAACATTTCGGCCATATCAATGTCAGATATTGGTGTAATGACCAAATCTGTTTTTTCATTCAACTCTACTACATTCCAGTCAACAACAATCTTCCTAGTACCATGGGTTCCCTCCTCTCCATCTGCATCAATCCCTGTATCTTCAGCTACTATAGTCGGTTCAGTCAACAATGCCAACATCTTCTTTTGTGAAACCCACTCATCATCTTCCATCTGTGCATCCCTCTTTGATGGCACATAACCAACTCTGGAATGAGTTTGCAGATCAATTAGCTCTGCATAAAATGTTACTTGTTTGCTTGCCCACCCTTCTTACTGATCAATTTCAGCAACCATGGATTCTCCATCTTCAATTCTCACATATTCACCATTATAGTTATCGAAACGTTGCAGAGATACCTCTTGTTCTGGACCCCAAACAATACTATCCCCAATTCTCTCCACCAAATTGCCCATGGCCTTCTCCTTCATGCTCTCCAATTCCTGGGGATCAACATCTGCAAATTCGACATCCAACCTCACGGTGGTATCTCTATCAATGTCTTGGACACTGCCATCACTGAGCTTGGCTTTATAGGGAAAAAATTCCACTATAATTGCGAATGTGGTGGCAGAACCTGAACCTCCCCTATTTTGTCAATGGCAGGCAGCGGCAGCAGTCACTACCAAATCGAGTTCGATTCTAAATCGCCAAGAAAAGAGGGTGGCATTACCGATTTGAAGCATTGTCTCCTCGCTCCATCTCATCCAGCCCTCGCTCCATCTCCTATCCAATCGAGATTCTAAAATGCCAAGAAACAGGGGCAACATGAGGCCACAGATTTATCCAAAATTCAGTGGAATGGGAGTAGTGTTTGGAAAAATACTCACTCGCAATAGCCGCTGCAGAGATAGGCGCTCCACCACCGGGCCGCAGAGAAGAAACAACCCCCAGATCCAATGGAGCCCGATTCTAAATCGCCAAGAAATAGAGGGCTGCATGAGGCCACAGATCGCCCATAATTCTGGGGAGTGGGACTAGGGTTTCGGGCTCACCTCGCAATAGCTCTGCCGCTGCTGAGAAATGCCTTCCACCACCGCGGAGAAGAAACCGCTGCCGGAGAAGATGCTTACGGCGGCGACGCTTGCCCAGTCCAACACGGGCGAGTCGAGCACGGTCACACAGTCACCGGTCGAGTCATGGACGGTTGACTCGTGACTACGTGGCCATAGGTGGACCCCACCAGTCAGAGCACATAACCCCCAGTGTCCTAACCAAACCTCAGCCTAACTAACAACCAACTAGCCGCGTAAATGGTGTGTCGCATGGGAGCTATTTTTTCCAATGCAGATGTCGCATGAGAGCTATTACAGCCAACGACGTCGCATGAGAGACAGTTCACACCAACGACGTCGCATGGGAGCTATTTGCCCATTAATGATACCCACCCTCCTAACCGTTGGAATCAGGACTAATGGTCACATTAGTACCGGTCCGTTTTCAAACCGGGACTAATGGGGCTCATGTAAGATCATTTTTGTACTAGTGAATGCTCCTCGTAGCCAGAGATGCAGCCATCACTTGCGGCCAGGTGAGCTCTCCTTTGAGCCCCGGCATCCCTTATGCACACGCCAATGGTGCGGCGTCGACATCCCCTACGCCATCAGCCCTTCCGTCGACTGCTCTACGATTCGCTAATCAACCACTGCCCACCATGGCTGCCGCGTATATCGCCATCCGTCGTTGCTGAGTATGCTGAGGTCACGAATACATATGAATAAACGCTCTGGTCTGATCTCCATATGAGGGAGAAAGGAGTGCGTGCGCTGAGCCAGCTCTGCATGGCCAGCCACTATCGTACTATGGTTATTTTTTTACTTTCACTCCCTTGGAGGACACAAGAGACTTTATTGTACGTTGTACCATGTACACTTTCAGTATGTGGATTGTACTTCTAATTTTCTTTCCCTGGTATTTTACTCCACATAGCAACCATGAAAATAATGTGAATGCATAGCATCTCTTACGGGTTTTAATTATAAGGGCATATCCAACAACCACCCATAAATTTCCTCCCGCATTCGTCCGTGGAAAGGGGCCGGGCACCAGTTCGCGGACACGGATGCGGGAGGGCGCCTTCCAATGCTAGCCGCATACATCTAGCCAACAATTTGAATCAACGTCACGAAATTTGATCAAACTGGACAGATTTCATTGAACTAAAAATCTAGAAAATAAATCTAAACCCTATACCGGATGACCACCTCATACGCGTGGCAGCCCTGGCTGCCGCAACGCCGTCTACATTGGTGCCGTGGTCATCGCCGTGGTCCTTCCAGCGGCGGAACAGCGCCGGAGAGTCGCGGCCGCATTGTCCGGGGCCGCTGCCTGCCACTTGCGGAGGGCCCATGCGGAGGGCCGCCGCGACCACTACCGACGTGGCCTGCGGAGCCCTGGTGGTAGGGATGAAAATAGAGCGGAAATGGACGGAACTGAGTGCTACCACATTGGTTTTAATATATATTTGCAGAAGCGGAAACGAATACAGAAACCCCGGAAATGAATACGGAAACAAATATTACGAGAAACTGACACGGAATGGATACAAAACAGACATGAAAACAGAAGTGGGCATTGACCGGAACTTAAAAACCCTTGAATCATAGAGAAATACACATAAAAATAAATAAATTTAATGAATTGCTAACATGTCTACAAAATAATAGCATTATATTAGCAATTTAGTGTAGTATTATAGTAGTACTGGACAATTGTGTATAGGGTCAAGCTGAGTACATGTGTGGTAGTAGAAGTTGAGCCTCAAATGATCCATTCTACTCATTGTGTTATTGTGTGTAGTTCAGTTGGTTGGGCTACAAAGCAGCCATAAGTCTATAGTCAAAATAGAAATTCCATATTCACGGAAATGGAAAGTTCTGTCTCCATGCATGTTCCACCTGCTGGAATCTTGTCTATTTTGGGCCAACCCTAATAGCAGTTTCAGAAATTCCTAATAAATCTTAGAGGCCCACACAGCCCATTTGTGTAATGCAAGAGGTGGAACTAAAGTTTAGTCCCACATTGCTAGTTTACTGGGAGTTGGACCTCCTTATAAGGGAGGATGTTTTCCCATACGTATGAGCATGAGAACAAGATGGACATTCACGTGCGCTCCTCCGCCGCCGCCCGTCACGCCTCGTCACGCCGCGCTATGGGTTGCGGGAATGAGCCGAGCCGATGTCTAAATTTTTGCCATGCACTACGAGTATACGAAAGGTCACTCGGGGTTGGAGAGTTTTTGCTGTAGTGGATACTGAAATACGAACAATGCACCCTTCGGTTGCTGCCTATTTGTTTCCTCTCCCTCGTTCCCTTCAGCTCCCGATGTAGCCTCTCGCCTTCTTCTCTTGTGCCTATAAAAGGGAGGTCGCTCCTCTCCAGAGGGACACACCAGAAGACTCTCTTCCTCTCGCCACCGAGTTCCTGAGCACTGCGCTACTGTCATGATCTTGCCCATCCCGGCTTGCGGCGTGCACCGCAGGTCGGGACAGTAGGCCTCTGAAAACGCACCTCTTTGAGTCCTGTACGGGAGAAAGGTGATAAGGTTTTTGGGGAGCGCTCCGCGCGACTACTGACTTCTTCGTCACGGACACCCCAGACTCCGACGACTACTTCTCCGACAACGACTTCTTCTCCAACGTCGACAACATCTTCGACGACATAGCTGGCGAGGATGTCGACCCCAAGTCAAGTGCTTCTGCTGCCGCTGCTATCCCGTACGTTTTCTTGCTCTTTCTGTTAGAGGTCCTGTTGCAGTTCTTTGTTCTACTAACTGTCCTACATATGTTAGGTTCTACATCATATATGCAACCTGTTCTACTGTCTTCTTTAGACTGTTTGGTTATAGTTCATATTTGCAGATGCTATTTACCTTCTCACTGTCAGATTGCATGACTAGTTTCTCTGCTATCATAGTCATGTTTTATATAGTATTTCTAGTAATAAAATCATATGGTAAATTGCTCATATTTCCAACAATCCAAAAACCTTATCATAGGCCATTTACCCCGAGTGGTTTTGCTGCTTCCTTGAGACCCCCTATGTTTGAGGGTATCTACTATAAGAGGTGGCGCGTGAGAGCATTCTTATGGTTTCAAACCATGAGTTGCTATGACGCCACTCTTGGCAAACCTAAAGGAGAGTATGATGCTCAACAGGCACAAGCTTTTCAGAAAATGGATACTCTGTTTAAGGCTGCTCTCTTGAGTGTTGTTGGTGAGAACATAGTTGATTCTTATGCATGAATTGATAATGGAATAGATATGTGGGATGCACGCGAGGCCAAGTTTAGGGTCTCGGATGCTGGCACTGAGCTGTACACCATGGAGCAATTCTATGATTACAGGATGACTGAAGAGCGCTCTATGGTTGAGCAAGCTCATGATATACAGTCATTTGCTAGAGAACTTGAGCACTTCAATTGTATGCTACCGGACAAGTTTCTTGCTGGAGGTATCATCACTAAACTTTTTCCTTCATGGGGAAACTTTGCTATCTTACTGAAGCATAAGAGGCAGGAGTTTTCCGTTCCGGGTCTCATTGGTACTCTTGATGTGGAAGAAAAGGCAAGAGCAAAGGACACATGTGCTCGAGGTATTGAGGGAGGATCTAGTGCCAATCTGGTATAGAAGAAAAATTTCCAGTCCCACAAGTTCAAGAACAAGGGCAAGTTTGATAGTAAAGCAAAGTTTGATGGGAAGAACAAGGTTGTGCAGCACACCAAATTCAAGAAGAAGAATGACAAGAAGAAAGGTGTTTGTCATGTGTGCGGAGATCCTGACCATTGGGCTCCTAGTTGCCCTAATCTTTATGACAAGCGTCATCTTGGGAAAGGTGGCAAGACCGCTAATGTTGTCATTGGAGACACTGACATGAAGGATGTTGGTTATGGTATATTTCCCAGTATTCTTTCAGTATGTCATTCTCCTGATTGGTTAATTGACACGGGTGCTAATGTGCATGTATGCGGTGATATTTCCATGTTTCATCTTATCAGACCGCAAGGACTTCCACCTTGCTTATGGGCAATGGTTCAAGTACTTATGTTCGTGGTGTTGGCAAGGTCGATCTGAAGTTTAATTCGGGGAAGATTGTGCGGCTGAAGAACATGTGTTATGTCCCCTCCATCAATAAAAATGTTGTTAGCGGATATCTTCTGTGTAGAGATGGCTACAAGCTTGTCTTTGAGTCGAATAAATTTTTAATATCCAAGTATGGAACCTTTGTTGGTAAAGGCTATGAGTCAGGAGGCCTGTTTCGTTTATCCTTGTCAGACGTTTGCAATAAAGTTGTTAATCATGTTTGCAATAATAGTGAATCAAATGTGTGGCATTCACGTCTTTGTCATGTTAACTTTGGTTGCATGTCACGATTAGCAAAGTTGAACTTAATCCCTAGTTTCACCACTGTCAAGGGATCTAAGTGTCAAGTGTGTGTGCAAGCTAAGCAACCTCGTAAGTCTCATACGACTGCGGAAACGAGAAATCTTGCACCACTAGAGCTCATACATTCTAATCTTTGTGAAATGAATGGTATGTTGACAAAAGGTGGAAAGAAATATTTTATGATGTTAATTGATGACTCCACTAGGTACTGCCATGTGTACCTTCTGAAATATAAGGATGCGGCTTTGAACTATTTCAAGATCTATAAAGCTGAAGCGGAAAACCAACTTGATCGAAAGTTCAAGATTCTTAGGTCCGATCTTGGTGGAGAGTATTTCTCAAATGAATTTGGTTCCTTTTGTGCCGAACATGGTATAATCCATGAGAGGACGCCTCCCTATTTACCTCAGTCAAATGGGGTGGCCGAAAGAAAGAACCGTACTCTAACTGATTTTGTTAACGCCATGCTAGACACATTGGGTCGCTCCAAGGCATGGTGGGGGGAGGCGATATTGAGAGCATGTCATGTCCTAGACCGAGTTCCCACAAAGAACAAAGAGATAACTCCATTCGAGGAATGGGAGAAGAAAAGGTTAAACCTCTATTATCTACGAACATGGGGTTGTTTGGGGAAAGTCGATGTACCAATCCCAAAGAAGCACAAGCTTGAACCAAAGACTGTAGACTGTGTTTTCCTGGGATATGCTTTTCATAGCATTGGTTATAGATTCTTGGTTGTAAAATCTGAGGTACCTGACATGCATGTCGGTACGATTATGGAGTCGAATGATGCGACTTTCTTTGAAGATATCTTTCCCATGAAAGATATGGCTACCTCATCTAATCAAGAGATGCCTAGTTCATCGAATCAGGAACCAGTTACAATTACCGAACTTGCTATTTTGATGGAACACTTTAGAAATCCTGTGGAGTAGAACAATGAATTTCCTACAAGGAGCAAGAGACAGAGGACTGCAAAGTCCTTTGGTGATGATTTTCTTGTGTATCTCATAGATGACACTCCCAGTTCTATTTCAGAGGCTTATGCATCTGAAGATGCTGACTACTGGAAGGAAGCGGTTCGTAGTGAGATAGAATCCATCTTGGAAAATGAAACTTGGGATATAATTGATTGTCCTTATGGGTGCAAACCTATAGGGTGCAAATGGGTATTCAAGAAGAAGCTTAGGCCTGATGGTACTATTGAAAAGTACAAGGCATGGCTCGTGGCCAAGGGTTATACCCAAAAGGAAGGTGAATATTTCTTTGATACTCACTCACCTGTGGCTCGACTGACCACTATTTGAGTCCTACTTTCACTAGCTGCTTCACATGGTTTTCTCATTCATCAAATGGATGTTAAGACTGCTTTCCTAAGTGAAGAATTGGACAAGGAAATTTATATGGAACAACTAGATTGGTTCGTAGTAGATGGTCAGGAAGGAAAAGTGTGCAAGTTGCTGAAGTCTTTGTATGGACTTAAGCAAGCACCCAAGCAGTGGCATGAGAAGTTTGAAAGAACTTTAACATCTGCAGGCTTCGTTGTAAACGAAGCTAATAAATGTGTGTATTATTGCCATGGTGGGGGCGAGGGAGTTATCCTTTTCTTGTATGTTGATGACATACTGATTTTTGGAACAAATCTAAATGTTATTAAGGAGGTCAAGGATTTCCTATCTTGTTGTTTTGAGATGAAGGATTTAGGAGTGGCTGATGTCATTCTGAACATCAAGTTGTTAATAGACGATGATGGTGGGATTACATTGCTTCAATCTCACTATGTGGAAAAGATCTTGGGTCGCTTTGGCTATAGTGACTCCAAGCCCTCTCCAACACCATATGATGCCAGTGTGTTGCTTCGAAAGAATCAAAGAATTGCAAGAGATCAATTGAAATATTCTCAGATTATTGGCTCGCTGATGTACTTAACTAGTGCTACAAGATCTGACATCTCTTTTGCTGTTAGCAAACTGAGTCGGTTTGTCTCAAAACCAGGAGATGTGCATTGGAAAGTGATAACCCACATGTATAGGGGATCGCAACAACTTTCGTGGGTAGAGTATTCAACCCAAATTTATTGATTCGGCACAAGGGGAGCCAAAGAATATTCTCAAGTATTAGTAGCTGAGTTGTCAATTCAACCACACCTGGAAACTTAGTATCTACAGCAAAGTGTTTAGTAGCAATGTAATATGATAGTGGTGGTAGCGGCAACAAAAGTAAAGACAGTAAAAGTAATGTTTTTGGTATTTTGTAGTGATTGTAACAGTAGCAGCGGGAAAGTAAATAAGCGAGAACCATTATATGGAAAACTCGTAGGCACCGGATCAATGATGGATAATTATGCCGGATGCGGTTCATCATGTAACAGTCATAACATAGGGTGACACAGAACTAGCTCCAATTCATCAATGTAATGTAGGCATGTATTCTGTATATAGTCATACGTGCTTATGGAAAAGAACTTGCATGACATCTTTTGTCCTACCCTCCCGTGGCAGCGGGGTCCTATTGGAAACTAAGGGATATTAAGGCCTCCTTTTAATAGAGAACCGGAACAAAGCATTAGCACATAGTGAATATATGAACTCCTCAAACTATGGTCATCACTGGGAGTGGTCCCGATTATTGTCACTTTGGGGTTGCCGGATCATAACATATAGTAGGTGACTATAGACTTGCAAGATAGGATCAAGAACTCACATATATTCGTGAAAACATAATAGGTTCAGATCGGAAATCATGATACTCGGGCCCTAGTGACAAGCATTAAGCATAGCAAAGTCATAGCAACATTAATCTCAGAACATAGTGGATACTAGGGATCAAACCCTAACAAAACTAACTCGATTACATGATAAATCTCGTCCAACCCATCACCGTCCACCAAGCCTACGATGGAATTACTCACGCACGGCGGTGAGCATCATGAGATTGGTGATGGAGGATGGTTGATGATGACAACGGCGATGAACCACCCTCTCCGGAGCTCCGAACGGACTCCACATCAGCCCTCCCGAGAGGTTTTAGGGCTTGGCGGTGGCTCTGTATCGTAAAACGCGATGATTTCTTCTCTCCGATTTTTTTCTCTCCGAAAGCAAATATATAGAGTTGGAGTTGGCGTCGGAGGGCATCCAGGGGGCCCATGAGGTAGGGGGGCGTGCCCTAGGGGGGGGGGCGCCCCCACCCTCGTGGACAGGGTGTGGGCCCCCTGGTCTTCATCTTTGGCGAGGATTTTTTATTATTTTTTCTAAGATGTTCCGTGGAGTTTTAGGTCATTCTGAGAATATTTGTTTTTTGCACATAAAACAACAGGCAATTCTGCTGAAAACAGCGTCAGTCTGGGTTAGTTCCATTCAAATCATACAAGTTAGAGTCCAAAACAAGGGCAAAAGTGTTTGGAAAAGTAGATATGACGGAGACGTATCAACTCCCCCAAGCTTAAACCCTTGCTTGTCCTCAAGCAATTCAGTTGACAAACTGAAAGAAAGAAAGAAAAACTTTTACAAACTCAGTTTGCTCTTGTTGTTGTAACTATGTCAAGCCAGCATTCAAGTTTTCAGCATATATCATAACTAACCACATTTGCAATAATTCTCAGGTCTCATAATTACTCATATCAATAGTATAATCAACTAGCAAGCCATAATAATAAATCTCGGATGACAACACTTTCTCAAAACAATCATAATATGATATAATAAGATGGTATCTCGCTAGCCCTTTCTGAGACCGCAAAACATAAATGCAGAGCACCTTTAAAGATCAAGGACTGACTAGACATTGTAATTCATGGTAAAAGAGATCCAATCACAGTCACACCCAACATAGATTAAAAGTGATGAATGCAAATAACAGCTGTGCTCTCCAGCTAGTGCTTTTCAATAAGAGGGTGATGACTCAACATAAAAGTAAATGGATAGGCCCTTCGTAGAGGGAAGCAGGGATTTGTAGAGGTGCCAGAGCTCGGTTTTGCAATAGAGATAAATTGTATTTTGAGCGGTATACTTTCATTGTCAACGTAGTAACTAAGAGATGGCGATATCTTCCATGCTAAACACATTATAGGCGGTTCCCAAACAGAATGGTAAAGTTTATACTCCCCCTCCACCAACAAGCATCAATCCATGACTTGCTCAAAACAACGAGTGTCTCCAACATACATCAGGTCCCAGGGGGAGTTTTGTTTGCAATTAATTTTGATTTAGTTTGCATAAAGCATGGGACTGGGCATTCCGGTGACCAGCCATTTTCTCGTGAGTGAGGAGCGGAGTCCACTCCTCTTGAGAATAACCCGCCTAACACGGAAGATAAGGACTTCCTTGGTTGATACATGAGCTACTCGAGCATACAAAACAGAATGTTTATTTGAAGGTTTAGAGTTTGGCACATACAAATTTACTTGGAATAGCAGGTAGATACCCCATATAGGAAGGTATAGTGGACTCATCTGGAATAACTTTGGGGTTTAAGGGATTGGATACACAAGCAGTATTCCTGCTTAGTACAAGTGAAGGCTAGCAAAAGACTGGGAAGCGACCAACTAGAGAGCGACAACAGCCATGTACATGCATTAAAATTAATAAGCATTGGATGCAAGCATGAGTAGGATATAATCCACCATGAACATAAATATCGTGAAGGCTATGTTGATTTGTTTCAACTACATGCGTGAACATGTGCCAAGTCAAGTCACTTAAATCATTCAAAGGAGGATACCACCCCATCATACCACATCATAATCATCTCAATAGCATGTTGGCACACAAGGTAAACCATTATAACTCATAGCTAATCAAGCATGGCACAAGCAACTACGATCTCTAATTGTCATTGCAAACATGTTTATTCATAATAAGCTAAATCAAGAACGAGGGGCTCATCATATTTACAAAAACAAAAGAGGTCGAGTTCATACCAGCTTTTCTCATCTCAGTCGGTCCATCATATATCATCATAATTGCCTTTCACTTGCACGAACGAACGGTGTGAATAATAATAAGAGTGTACGTGCATTGGACTAAGCTGGAATCTGCGAGCATTCAATAAACAGGAGAAGACAAGGCAATATGGACTCTTGGTTAAATCAACAATAATGCATATAAGATCCACTTCAACAATTTAATTATGGTCTTCTCCTACTGACCCCCAAAGAAAAGAAAAGAAATAAAACTATTTACACGGGAAAGCTCCCAACAAGCAAAAGAAGAACGTGAAATATTTTTGGGTTTTCTTTTTAATTATTACTACTACAGCAGAAAAATAAACTACTACTAATTTTTTTTGGTTTTTCTTATGGTTTAACAAACACACAAGAAGAAAGCAGGAAAAGGAAAATAAACTAGCATGGATATTACAGTGAAAGAGTATGAGCACCGACATCTAGCAATGAGTGTGTGTGAACATAAATGTAATGTCGGTGAGAAATACGTACTCCCCCAAGCTTAGGCTTTTGGCCTAAGTTGGTCTATTGCCAGGGATAGCCTGGCTGATACCCATAGGTGTAGCTGGGGTTGTACTGCGACGAAGAATAGTTGGGATCATACTGTGATGAAGAAGAAGACTCTGACTGCCACTGGCTGACAGTCATCTCTGGATCCCAAGAATAAACAGATTGTCATGGAGGCTCATCTTGTTGTTCCTGTTCCGGGGCTGGTGCAGGATTCTTGTAAGCTTGGATGGCAGCACACGTAATGAGGTAGGGTCCTACAAAATTAAACAAAGAAGGAGCAGGCAACGTAATTGTTTCAGGATAATGTTTATCAAAGTATAACTTATATTTGAAGTCTCCATTCCTGTCCTTAACAAGAAAATCATGAGCTATCATGCTCTTATAGTCTAGATAAGCATTAGGCAGCAATTTTGCTTCTTTCTCATAATGCCTAATAGCTACGTTAAAGTGTGCAGCAAGGCAAGAAGCATAAATGCCTCCAAAGATGGGGCCTTTAGTACGGTTCAGACACAACCGCCTAGCAATAATTCCGCCCATACTGACAGTGTTGTCGCAGTATAAACCATGGAACAGAAAAATAATATCAGGAACACTAAGGTTCCCACAGTTCCCACGAGCAATCAAGCATCGACTAGCAATTAAAACAAAATAGCGTAACACAGGAAAATGTATGCTAGTGATTCTTGCATCAGAAACCTTCCTGGTTTCTCCCATAGAGATAAGGTTAATAAATGGTTCCAACCTTTACGAGGTGGTTCCTCTAAGATACCATCAGGAGGTATGTTGCAGACTGTGCAAAATTCAGACAATGGCATTTTCTTCACAACGTCATATAAATGAAACTCTACTGAAGGAGGTGAATCTTTAGGGAAAAAGTAGAAGTTTCGCACAAAAGTATCTATGAGTAAGAGATACTGTGGACGTTGGTCGTGGACGAAGTCAGTGAGGCTAGCATTCTTAATCAATGAATAGAAATCCTCATAAATCCCGGCCTCTCTCAAGAAATTATCAGAAGGCCATTCACGCGGCCGGATCTCCGCGGTACGAGGCAAATTATATTTGGGCCTCTGAGCTTCTTCATTTTGTTTATCCTTTGAGCTTCGGCTCGATGAACCCCTCAAAAGTCTCCTCATTATTTTTCTGAAATAATCTGAAATTTTTAGTAACTTCAAACAAAAGTGAACCAACTTCAATAAAACTGATAGCAACTACTCCTACAAGTGCCTAGAGCCTAAATCAAGCATTAGAACTACTTGGAACCATATAAATTTGACATGCAAGCTCAAGAACATGGTCACCTATGCAGCACACATTTGTAAAGAATAAAGCACTAGAACAAAAACTAATTGGACCAATGGAGGAGTCACATACCAAGGAACAATCTCCCCAAGCAGTTTTGCGAGAGGTGCTTTGAGCAAGGAGATCAAAAATCACAGCAAAAGTGGCTGGAACTCGTGCTTGAGTTGGTTTTTCGGATTTGTGTGAGACAGAGGAAGAAGATGGGTGCTGGGATAAGTGGAGGAGGGCCACCATGGGCCCACGAGGCAGGGGGCACGCCCTAGAGGGGGGGGGGGCGCCCACCACCCTCGTGGCCTGGTGGCTGCTCCTCCCGCTGTAATTTTTGCACAGTAAATCCTCAAATATTCACGAAAAAATCATATTAAATTGGCATGTCATTCTGAGGACTTTTATTTTCAGGATATTTTATATTGCACGGATAAGTCAGAAAACAGACAGAAAATACTATTTTTACTTTATTTCTACCAATTAACAGAAAATATAGAGAGGGTACAGAAGGTTGTGCTTCTAGTTTCATCCATCTCATGCTCATCAAAAAGAATCCACTACTAAGGTTGATCAAGTCTTGTTAACAAACTCATTCCAATAATCATGAAAGTGGAGAACTTTCGAATAACACTAAGTTACCTCAACGGGGATATGCACATCCCCAATAATAAGTATATCATATTTCTTTTTGACAGTAGGAAGAGGAAATTCAAAACCTCCAATTATAATCGATGGAATTTTTCCAATGGAGTTGATACTATGAACTTGAGGATGTTTCCTCGGAAAGTGTACCGTATGCTCATTACCATTAACATGAAATGTGACATTGCCTTTGTTGCAATCAATAACAGCCCCTGCAGTATTAAGAAAAGGTCTTCCAAGAATAATAGACATACTATCATCCTCGGGAATATCAAGTATAACAAAGTCCGTTAAAATAGTAACGTTTGCAACCACAACAGGCACATCCTCACAAATACCGACAGGTATAGCAGTTGATTTATCAGCCATTTGCAAAGATATTTCGGTAGGTGTCAGCTTATTCAAGTCAAGTCTATAATATAAAGAGAGAGGCATAACACTAACACCGACTCCAAGATCACATAAAGCAGTTTTAATATAATTTCTTTTAATGGAGCAAGGTATAGTAGGTACTCCGGGATCTCCAAGTTTCTTTGGTATTCCACCCTTAAAAGTATAATTAGCAAGCATGGTGGAAATCTCAGCTTCCGGTATCTTTCTTTTATTAGTAATGACATCCTTCATATATTTAGCATAAGGGTTTGTTTTCAGCACATCAGTTAATCTCATATGCAAAAAGATAGGCCTAATCATTTCAGCAAAGCACTCAAAATTGTCATCATCCTTTTTCTTGGATGGTTTCTGAGGAAAAGGCATGGGTTTCTGAACCCAAGGTTCCCTTTCTTTACCATGTTTCCTAGCAACAAAGTCTCTTTTATCATAACGTTGATTATTTGATTGTGGGTTATCAAGATCAACAGCAGGTTCAATTTCTACATCATTGTCATTACTAGGTTGAGCATCATCATGAACATCATCATTAATATCACTAGGTTCATGTTCATTACCAGATTGTGTTTCAGCATCAGACATAGATATATCATTTGGATTATCAGGTAATTTAGCAATAGGTTCACTAGAAGTTTGCACAGTTCTATCATTTTTCTTTTTCTTCTTTTTAGAAGAACTAGGAACATCAATATTATTTCTCTGAGAATCATGCTCGATTCTCTTAGGGTGGCCTTCAGGATACAAAGGTTCCTGAGTCATTCTACCAGTTCTAGTAGCCACTCTAACAGCATAATCATTTTTCTAACTATTCATTTCATCAAGCACTTCTTTTTGAGCCTTAAGTGCTTATTCTATTTGAGTGGTAACCATAGAAGCATGTTTGCTAACAATTTTAAGTTCACCTTTAATATTAGCCATATAATCACCCAAGCGTCTAATCATATAAGCATTTTCTTTTAATTGTACCAAAATAAGCATTGAAGTCGTCTTTCTTAAACATAAAGTTATCAAACTCATCCAAGCACTGACTAGCAATTTTAGTAGGAGGGACTTCAGCTTTATCATATCTATAGAGAGAATTTACCTTTACTACCTGTGTCGGGATATCGAGATCAGGAGGTTCTTCAATAAATAAAGAATTGAGATCATATGTTTCTTCAACAGGCAGTATATTAAGACCATGTATTTCTTCAATAGGAGGTAAATTCTTAACATCTTCAGCTTTAATACCTTTTTCTTTCATAGATTTCTTTGCCTCTTGCATATCTTCGGGACTGAGGAATAGAACACCTCTCTTCTTCGGAGTTGGTTTAGGAATAGACTCAGTAATTGGAGCAGGAGCTGGCTCAGGAGCTAGCTCAGGAGGTGCCCTATTATTTTCATTTGTCAACATATTATTCAATAGAATTTTAGCTTCATCCGGTGTTCTTTCCCTGAAAAGAGAACCAGCACAACTATCCAGGTAATCTCTGGAAGCATCGGTTAGTCCATTATAAAATATATCAAGTATTTCGGGTTTCTTAAGAGGATGATCAGGCAAAGCATTAAGTAACTTGAGAAGCCTCCCCAAGCTTGTGGGAGATTCTCTTCTTTAATTTTCACAAAGTTGTATATTTCCGTCAAAGCAGCTTGTTTCTTATGAGCAAGGAAATATTTAGCAGAGAAGTAATAAATCATATACTGGGGACTACGCACACAACCAGGATCAAGAGAATTAAACCATATCTTAGCATCACCCTTTAATGAGAACAGAAATATTTTGAGTATATAAAAGTAACGCGATCTCTCATCATTAGTAAATAGGGCGGCTATATCATTTAACTTAGTAAGATGTGCCACAACAGTTTCAGATTCATAGCCACAAAACGGATCAGATTCAACCAAAGTAATTATATCAGGATCAATAGAGAATTCATAATCCTTATCAGGAACACAAATAGGTGAAGTAGCAAAAGCAGGGTCGGGTTTCATTTTATCTCTAAGTGATTCTTTGTTACATTTAACTAATGACCCCTTAAGCTCATATCTATCCCCGCAAGCTAAAAAAGTGGCAGAAGATTCCATATCAAAAAGATAACCCTCAGGGATAACCGGCATATTTTCATCATCACTATCATCATCGTATTCAGATTCAATAATTTCTTTTTCTCTATCCCTAGCAATTTGTTCATCAAGAAATTCACCAAGGGGCAGAGTAGTATCAGGCATAGAAGCAGTTTCATCATAAGTATCATGCATAGCAGAAGTGGCATCATCAATAACATGCGACATATCGGAACGAATAGCAGAAGTAGGTTTAGGTGTCGCTAGCCTACTCATAACAGAAGGTGAATCAAGTGCAGAGCTAGATGGCAGTTCCTTACCTCCCCTCGTTGTTGAGGGATAAATTGTTGTCTTAGCGTCTTTCAAGTTCTTCATAGTGTCCAGCAGATATAAATCCCAAGTGACTCAAAGAATAGAGCTATGCTCCCCGGCAACGGCGCCAGAAATTGGTCTTGATAATCCACAAGTATAGGGGATCAATTGTAGCCTCTTTCGATAAGTAAGAGTGTCGAACCCAACGAGGAGCTAAAGGTAGAACAAATATTCCCTCAAGTTCTATCGACCACCGATACAACTCTACGCACACTTGACGTTTGCTTTACCGGAAACAAGTATGAAACTAGAAGTACTTCGTAGGTGTTTTTGGGTAAGCTTGCAAGAAAGTAAAGAGCACGTAAATAAAAGCTAGGGGCTGTTTAGATAAAGACACAACTAAATTTGTTTTAGTAAAGAGCTTTTGTCAACAAGAAAGTTATTTGTCCCTAGGCAATCGATAACTAGACCGGTAATCATTATTGCAATTTTATTTGAGGGAGAGGCATAAGCTAACATGCTTTCTCTACTTGGATCATATGCACTTATGATTGGAACTCTAGCAAGCATCCGCAACTACTAAAGATTCATTAAGGTAAAACCCAACCATATCATTAAAGCATCAAGTCCCCTTTATCCCATATTCAAACAACCTACTTACTTGGGTCTGTGCTTCTGTCACTCACGCCACCCACCATAAGCAAATCATAAGCATATTGCAAACCCTACAGCGGGAATCCCTCACGCTTGCGCGACACGGAGAGCACCATAGGACAACACCAATAATAAAACATCCAACTTTTTTTGAATGTTAAGACAGTAGGAAAGGCTCCTACTGCATGTGTATATAAATGATCAAAAGAACAGTTACATGGTGATATTTTACAATGGAATGTGAGGGGGGGGGAGGGGCTAGAACAAGAACACCACCCTAACTATGCTGAGGCAGACTTTGCAAGCAGTAAGAGACAACATGTCTCTTTTCACTAGGTAGTCTATATCTTATATTGCCAAAGTCTTCCTTGAATCTACTGAACCAAGAAGAAATGGAGGGTGCCACATGTCTAAAATAATTATTATTGCGCTCCTTCCAAAGGCTCCAGGCAGCAGTGAGAAACAATTCCATGATCATCAAACCAATCACGATCATCAAATAGCCATTAGGACAGAACAGATCTACTCAAACATCATAGGATAGCCATACATCATTGGGAAATAATATATAGCGTTCAGCACCATGTTTAAGTAGAGATTATAGCGGGTAAGAGAGAGGCTACACCACTGCATAGAGGGGGGAAGAGTTGGTGATGATGGTGGTGAAGTTGCTGGTGAAGATGGCGGTGATGACGATGGCCCCCGGTGGCTCTCCGGCGCCACCGGAAGCGAGGGGGAGAGAGCCCCCCTTCTTCTTCTTCTTCCTTGACCTCCTCCCTAGATGGGAGAAGGGTTTCCCCTGTGGTCCTTGGCTCCCATGGCGTGGGAGGGGCGAGAGCCCCTCCGAGATTGGATCTATCTCTCTTTCTCTCTCTGGTTCTGCGTTTTCTCCTGCTCTGTTTCACCGTTTCGCGTATATATGGAGATCCGTAACTCCGATTGTCCTGAAACATTCGCCTTGATTTTTCCCGAATATTAGCTTTCTTGCGGCAAAAGAAGAGTGTCAATGTCGGGACCCCGATTCTAAGTCACACCGATCTAGCATGTAACACCTCATATCACTTTGCGGCCTCACGCACGGTATCCCCACGGGTGTCGCCTTACCATGGCCCGGGACCGTTTGCGCCTTTTGGCTCACGTATATGATAGTGTCGCTAGCATCCATATGACAGAGAACCCGGGCCGACATGGCTAGTCATGAACCCAAAGCGGCACAGACCTATGGAGACAAGCATACATGAATCACATCGAGCATGTCGGTCAACAGCGTATGAGTTCGGGCTGTAGCACTGGCTAACAGGACTCCGGAAATCACTGCGTGACATTTCCCCGAAGGGAAAGACATAGGAACGAAGTGGAACACATGCCGGCCAGTAAAGTGTCCTGAGCAGTAGTGCTGGGCTAGCAGGACTCCGGTGAACCGGGCTGTAGCGGACTACTATGGCTCAAGGAAGCACTAGACTACATTTCCCCATAAGAGAGACTGCCAAGGATAAACAACTAGATTGTTGGATCCCACACATAGCAATACACGTCACACGTACGCATAACATGCAAGTATGTGCTGTACAACATGGCATCACAACATAACGCAAACTCATATAGACAAAGGCTTAGAAGAGCCACATAGCATAAATACAAACAGGGGTCACAAGACCCATCATTCAGAGCATACAGGCAACGGAAGCATTACATGTCTGAGTACAGACAACTACAACAGAAAAGGGCTGAGAAGCCTGACTATCTACAAGACCCCCAAGGGTACAAGATCGTAGCTGAGGTAACAAGCTACTCGTCGAAGTCCAAGCGGAACTACTAGTAAGACAGATGTCTCATCTGCAAAACATAAATAAAGCAAACGTGAGTACAAAGGTACTCAGCAAGACTTACATCAAATCCTATCATATATGCATTTGTATCAAGAAGGTAATGTGGGGTTTAGTTGCAGCAAGCCAGCTCCGACTCAGTGGCTATCCTGTTCTACGACAACGAGAAACTTCTTTGAGATGAGGCAGCGTACACGAGTCCACAAATCACCACATCAATACACTACTATGGATTCATCCTCGTCTCCCTACGAGAAGGCCATCCATAGCACTCACACTTGTCTTGAGCATTTTAGAGTATCCACTTTAAGTTGTCTATGTACCACGTAAGCATCCAGGAAGTCCATAACCGAGGACACAGCTATTCGAATAGATCACGATAACCCTGCAGGGGTGTACTTCATCACACACGCTCTCACCACTTATCACCATGTACACGTCATGTATCTCGGCAACCTTCAAGCAGAAGCCTGGCGAGGGTGTCGGCCACGACCTGACTAACCACGCAAGACTCTAGTCCAGGTTTATCGCCTATTCGGGTTCCATCCGCAAGGAGATCCGGCCGAGGTTTCACTCACGGCCCCAAACGATGTGTACAGGGTTCCCGAGCCGACCATCCGGGTGCCACTCGGTACACCGGGCCACGTGTGCCTAGTCTGTCCCAAGTCCACCCTGCCGGGTGCCCCTCGCTAGAAAAATAGCACTACCTACTAACACCAGAAACTATTTGCAACTTCTGGACAGAGTTCAAGGCGGTTAATAAGTCGAGAGAGCTTGGAGCGCCCGGAGCCCAATGTGTGGTAGTAGCTAGTCATTGGACAACTTACACAGAACTCAGTTCTTAAGGACGGTCCCAATGAGACAACCCACCATGTACTCCTACATGGCCTCTCACCGCTACCTTTACCAAGTCATGTTCACACGCTTAACTCTCATTACCAGAACATATCATAACATTCCAATTCATTCCCGATGAATCAGACCTGACATACTCTAAGCAATAGCAGGCAAAGCATGGTAGGAACAAAACATGGCTCAATCAACTCCTACACATGCTAGTGGGTTTTAACTATTTACTGTGGCAATGACAGGTCATGCAGAGGAATGGGTTCAACTACCGCAGCATAAAGTAGCAGTTGAATCGTTGTTGCCCTAATGCAATAAATGAGAGCAGGAGCGAGAGAGTAGGATTGTATCGGAATGAACAAGGGGGGTTGCTTGCCTGGTAGATCAACAGAGGGGCACTCCTCGTCAGATAGGTACTCTGAACACTCTCCGGAGCAGGACCTGTCGAGAAGGAACGGTGACGGAAATCAAACACAAGCATATGCAACAATATGATGCATGAACATGGCATGAGTATGTGATGTTGTTTGAGTTAATGCATCTAGCATTTATTTGGTTGACGTCCATTTGAACCAAGGGTTCAAATACATCTCCAAAAATAAGCTCTTAAATATGCCATAAGTGTGTTTTCATATATACAGCAAGTATAGGTTGGTTTTTCATGCATGAAAATGGTACAGATGGATAGGTTGAATTTTTCTGATAATTTTTCATATATAAATTATTTCAATTTGAGCTACGGTTGAATTTTTATGAATTTTTGAAGTTTTGAACATTTTTTGGAATTTCCTGATTTATTTTAATATCAGAAAATGAATAATTGCGTCAGCATGACAGTGGCATGACGTCAGCAAGTCAACCGTGGCTGACCGGTCAAACCTGACGTGTGGGGGCCACACGTCAGTGTCATGGTTAACTAACAGAGGTTAATTAATTTTTAAACTAATCCTAACTAGAAATTAGCAGGGCCGGGCCCCAGCTGTCATTGAGCCAGGGGAGGTCAAACCCCCTGGTCAACTGGGGCTAACGCGCCGGCGTTTAACTGCCGGCGGCAGCAGACGCGGCAGAGGACGCGAGATCACCCTTCCGGCGACCAAAAGGACGGTGGAGAGCACCGGGGCGTAGCCCGCGCTCGTCCGCACCGAATGGAGCAAGTGGGGGAGGCGGGGGCGGCCGGAGCTCGCTGGAGTGAAGCTCGGGGCGGCGGCCGGAGTTCGGGCAAGTGTGGGCGCGTGGTTCCAGCGCACGGAAGAGCTAGTTAGGGGCTGCGTTGGACTCGTCGTTGCTCCAGGAGCA